>NW_027446513.1:0-54710 GCF_038048845.1 Mixophyes fleayi | reverse complement strand
TTGATTCATGATTCATTATTCAATGCATGATTCATGATTCATGATTTAATTCATGATTCATGATCATTATTCAATTCATGATTCATGATTCAATTCATGATTCATGATTCATGATTCAATTCATGATTCATGATTCATTCATGATTCATAATTCATGATTCATGATTCATGATTCGATTCATGATTCATGATTCATGATTCTTGATTCATGATTCATGATTCATGATTCATTTCATGATTCATAATTCATGATTCATGATTCATGATTCGATTCATGATTCATGATTCATGATTCTTGATTCATGATTCATGATTCGATTCATGATTCATGATTCATGATTCAATTCATGATTCATGATTCATGATTCATGATTCAATTCATGATTCATAATTCATGATTCATGATTCATGATTCAATTCATGATTCATGATTCATGATTCTTGATTCATGATTCATGATTCATGATTCATTTCATGATTCATAATTCATGATTCATGATTCATGATTCGATTCATGATTCATGATTCATGATTCGATTCATGATTCATGATTCATGATTCTTGATTCATGATTCATGATTCGATTCATGATTCATGATTCATGATTCAATTCATGATTCATGATTCATGATTCATGATTCAATTCATGATTTATGATTCAATTTATAATTTATGATTCATGATTTAATTCATGATTCATGATTCATGATTCAATTGATGATTCATGATTCATGATTCATGATTCAATTCATGATTCGATTTATGATTTATGATTCATGATTTAATTCATGATTCATGATTTAATTGATGATTCATGATTCATGATTCAATTCATGATTCATGATTCATGATTTAATTTATGATTCATGATTCATGATTCAATTCATGATTCATGATTCAATTGATGATTCAAATTATGATTCATGATTCAATTCATGATTGGATTTATGATTTATGATTCATGATTTAATTCATGATTCATGATTTAATTGATGATTCATGATTCAATTCATGATTCATGATTCATGATTTAATTTATGATTCATGATTCATGATTCAATTCATGATTCATGATTCAATTGATGATTCAAATTATGATTCATGATTTATGATTCATGATTCAATTAATGATTCATGATTCAATTTATGATTCATGATTCAATTCATGATTCAATTAATGATTCATGATTCAATTTATGATTCATGATTCAATTCATGATTCATGATTCATAATTCATGATTCAATTCATGATTCATGATTCATAATTCATGATTCAATTCATGATTCATGATTCATGATTCGATTCATGATTCATGATTCATGATTCGATTCATGATTCATGATTCAATTCATAATTCATTATTCAATTCATGATTTATGATCCATGATTCATTTCTGATTCATGATTCATGTTTCAATTCATGATTCATGATTTATTATTCAATTCATGATTCATGATTCATGATTCATGAATCAATTCATGATTCATGATTCATGATTCAATTCATGATTCAATTCATGATTCATGATTTATGATTCAAGATTCATGATTCATGATTCAATCATGATTCATGATTCATTATTGCAATTCATGATTCATGATTCAATTCATGATTCATGATTCATGATTCAATTCATGATTCAATTCATGATTCATGATTCAAATCATGATTCATGATTTATTTCATGACTCATGATTTATGATTCATTATTCAATTCATGATTCATGATTCATGATTCAATTCATAATTCATGATTCATGATTCAATTCATGATTCATGATTCATGATTCAATTCATGATTCAATTCATGATTCATGATTCAATTTATGATTCATGATTCAATTCATGATTCATGATTCATTATTCAATTCATGATTCAATTCATGATTCATGATTCATGATTCGATTCAAGATTCATGATTCAATTCATGATTCATGATTCATGATTTAATTCATGATTCATGATTCATTATTCAATTCATGATTCATGATTCATGATTCAATTCATGATTCATGATTCAATTCATGATTCATGATTCATTATTCAATTCATGATTCATGATTCATGATTTAATTCATGATTCATGATTCATTATTCAATTCATGATTCATGATTCATGATTCAATTCATGATTCATGATTCATTTCATGATTCATAATTCATGATTCATGATTCATGATTCGATTCATGATTCATGATTCATGATTCTTGATTCATGATTCATGATTAATGATTCATTTCATGATTCATAATTCATGATTCATGATTCATGATTCGATTCATGATTCATGATTCATGATTCTTGATTCATGATTCATGATTCGATTCATGATTCATGATTCATGATTCAATTCATGATTCATGATTCATTATTCAATTCATGATTCATGATTCATGATTCAATTCATGATTCATGATTCAATTCATGATTCATGATTCATTATTCAATTCATGATTCATGATTCATGATTTAATTCATGATTCATGATTCATTATTCAATTCATGATTCATGATTCATGATTCAATTCATGATTCATGATTCATTTCATGATTCATAATTCATGATTCATGATTCATGATTCGATTCATGATTCATGATTCATGATTCTTGATTCATGATTCATGATTAATGATTCATTTCATGATTCATAATTCATGATTCATGATTCATGATTCGATTCATGATTCATGATTCATGATTCTTGATTCATGATTCATGATTCGATTCATGATTCATGATTCATGATTCAATTCATGATTCATGATTCATGATTCATGATTCAATTCATGATTTATGATTCAATTTATAATTTATGATTCATGATTTAATTCATGATTCATGATTCATGATTCAATTGATGATTCATGATTCATGATTCATGATTCGATTCATGATTCGATTTATGATTTATGATTCATGATTTAATTCATGATTCATGATTTAATTGATGATTCATGATTCATGATTCAATTCATGATTCATGATTCATGATTTAATTTATGATTCATGATTCATGATTCAATTCATGATTCATGATTCAATTGATGATTCAAATTATGATTCATGATTTATGATTCATGATTCAATTAATGATTCATGATTCAATTTATGATTCATGATTCAATTCATGATTCATAATTCATGATTCATGATTCAATTCATGATTCAATTCATGATTCATGATTCATAATTCATGATTCAATTCATGATTCATGATTCATGATTCGATTCATGATTCATGATTCAATTCATAATTCATTATTCAATTCATGATTTATGATCCATGATTCATTTCTGATTCATGATTCATGTTCAGTTCATGATTCATGATTCATTATTCAATTCATGATTCATGATTCATGATTCATGAATCAATTCATGATTCATGATTCATGATTCAATTCATGATTCAATTCATGATTCATGATTTATGATTCAAGATTCATGATTCATGATTCATGATTCAATTCATGATTCATGATTCATTATTCAATTCATGATTCATGATTCAATTCATGATTCATGATTCATGATTCAATTCATGATTCAATTCATGATTCATGATTCAAATCATGATTCATGATTTATTTCATGACTCATGATTTATGATTCATTATTCAATTCATGATTCATGATTCATGATTCAATTCATGATTCATGATTCATGATTCAATTCATGATTCATGATTCATGATTCAATTCATGATTCAATTCATGATTCATGATTCAATTTATGATTCATGATTCATGATTCAATTCATGATTCATGATTCATGATTCAATTCATGATTCATGATTCAATTTATGATTCATGATTCATGATTCAATCATGATTCATGATTCATTATTCAATTCATGATTCAATTCATGATTCATGATTCATGATTCATGATTTGATTCAAGATTCATTATTCAATTCATGATTCATGATTCATGATTTAATTCATGATTCATGATTCATTATTCAATTCATGATTCATGATTCAATTCATGATTCATGATTCATTATTCAATTCATGATTCATGATTCATGATTTAATTCATGATTCATGATTCATTATTCAATTCATGATTCATGATTCATGATTCAATTCATGATTCATGATTCATGATTCAATTCATGATTCATGATTCATTTCATGATTCATAATTCATGATTCATGATTCATTTCATGATTCATGATTCATGATTCTTGATTCATGATTCATGATTCATGATTCATTTCATGATTCATAATTCATGATTCATGATTCATGATTCGATTCATGATTCATGATTCATGATTCTTGATTCATGATTCATGATTCGATTCATGATTCATGATTCATGATTCAATTCATGATTCATGATTCATGATTCATGATTCAATTCATGATTTATGATTCAATTTATAATTTATGATTCATGATTTAATTCATGATTCATGATTCATGATTCAATTGATGATTCATGATTCATGATTCATGATTCGATTCATGATTCGATTTATGATTTATGATTCATGATTTAATTCATGATTCATGATTTAATTGATGATTCATGATTCATGATTCAATTCATGATTCATGATTCATGATTTAATTTATGATTCATGATTCATGATTCAATTCATGATTCATGATTCAATTGATGATTCAAATTATGATTCATGATTTATGATTCATGATTCAATTAATGATTCATGATTCAATTTATGATTCATGATTCAATTCATGATTCATAATTCATGATTCAATTCATGATTCATGATTTATGATTCAATTCATTATTCAATTCATGATTCATGATTCATAATTCATGATTCAATTCATGATTCATGATTCGATTCATGATTCATGATTCAATTCATAATTCATTATTCAATTCATGATTTATGATCCATGATTCATTTCTGATTCATGATTCATGTTTCAATTCATGATTCATGATTCATTATTCAATTCATGATTCATGATTCATGATTCATGAATCAATCATGATTCATGATTCATGATTCAATTCATGATTCAATTCATGATTCATGATTTATGATTCAACATTCATGATTCATGATTCATGATTCAATTCATGATTCATGATTCATTATTCAATTCATGATTCTTGATTCAATTCATGATTCATGATTCATGATTCAATTCATGATTCAATTCATGATTCATGATTCAAATCATGATTCATGATTTATTTCATGACTCATGATTTATGATTCATTATTCAATTCATGATTCATGATTCATGATTCAATTCATGATTCATGATTCATGATTCAATTCATGATTCATGATTCATGATTCAATTCATGATTCAATTCATGATTCATGATTCAATTTATGATTCATGATTCATGATTCAATTCATGATTCATGATTCATTATTCAATTCATGATTCAATTCATGATTCATGATTCATGATTCATGATTCGATTCAAGATTCATTATTCAATTCATGATTCATGATTCATGATTTAATTCATGATTCATGATTCATTATTCAATTCATGATTCATGATTCATGATTCAATTCATGATTCATGATTCAATTCATGATTCATGATTCATTATTCAATTCATGATTCATGATTCATGATTTAATTCATGATTCATGATTCATTATTCAATTCATGATTCATGATTCATGATTCAATTCATGATTCATGATTCAATTCATGATTCATGATTCATTTCATGATTCATAATTCATGATTCATGCTTCATGATTCGATTCATGATTCATGATTCATGATTCTTGATTCATGATTCATGATTCATGATTCATTTCATGATTCATAATTCATGATTCATGATTCGATCATGATTCATGATTCATGATTCTTGATTCATGATTCATGATTCGATTCATAAATTATGATTCATGATTCAATTCATGATTCATGATTCATGATTCATGATTCAATTCATGATTTATGATTCAATTTATAATTTATGATTCATGATTTAATTCATGATTCATGATTCATGATTCAATTGATGATTCATGATTCATGATTCATGATTCGATTCATGATTCGATTTATGATTTATGATTCATGATTTAATTCATGATTCATGATTTAATTTATGATTCATGATTCATGATTCAATTCATGATTCATGATTCAATTGATGATTCAAATTATGATTCATGATTTATGATTCATGATTCAATTAATGATTCATGATTCAATTTATGATTCATGATTCAATTCATGATTCATAATTCATGATTCATGATTCAATTCATGATTCATGATTTATGATTCAAGATTCATGATTCATGATTCATGATTCAAGATTCATGATTCATGATTCATGATTCAATTCATGATTCATGATTCATTATTCATTCATGATTCATGATTCAATTCATGATTCATGATTCATGATGCAATTCATGATTCAATTCATGATTCATGATTCAATTCATGATTCATGATTCATTATTCAATTCATGATTCATGATTCATGATTTAATTCATGATTCATGATTCATTATTCAATTCATGATTCATGATTCATGATTCAATTCATGATTCATGATTCATGATTCAATTCATGATTCATGATTCATTTCATGATTCATAATTCATGATTCATGATTCATGATTCGATTCATGATTCATGATTCATGATTCTTGATTCATGATTCATGATTCATGATTCATTTCATGATTCATAATTCATGATTCATGATTCATGATTCGATTCATGATTCATGATATATGATTCTTGATTAATGATTCATGATTTGATTCATGATTCATGATTCATGATTCAATTCATGATTCATGATTCATGATTCATGATTCAATTCATGATTTATGATTCAATTTATAATTTATGATTCATGATTTAATTCATGATTCATGATTCATGATTCAATTGATGATTCATGATTCATGATTCATGATTCGATTCATGATTCGATTTATGATTTATGATTCATGATTTAATTCATGATTCATGATTTAATTGATGATTCATGATTCATGATTCAATTCATGATTCATGATTCATGATTTAATTTATGATTCATGATTCATGATTCAATTCATGATTCATGATTCAATTGATGATTCAAATTATGATTCATGATTTATGATTCATGATTCAATTAATGATTCATGATTCAATTTATGATTCATGATTCAATTCATGATTCATAATTCATGATTCAATTCATGATTCATGATTTATGATTCAATTCATGATTCAATTCATGATTCATGATTCATAATTCATGATTCAATTCATGATTCATGATTCATGATTCGATTCATGATTCATGATTCAATTCATAATTCATTATTCAATTCATGATTTATGATCCATGATTCATTTCTGATTCATGATTCATGTTTCAATTCATGATTCATGATTCATTATTCAATTCATGATTCATGATTCATGATTCATGAATCAATTCATGATTCATGATTCATGATTCAATTCATGATTCAATTCATGATTCATGATTTATGATTCAAGATTCATGATTCATGATTCATGATTCAATTCATGATTCATGATTCATTATTCAATTCATGATTCATGATTCAATTCATGATTCATGATTCATGATTCAATTCATGATTCAATTCATGATTCATGATTCAAATCATGATTCATGATTTATTTCATGACTCATGATTTATGATTCATTATTCAATTCATGATTCATGATTCATGATTCAATTCATGATTCATGATTCATGATTCAATTCATGATTCATGATTCATGATTCAATTCATGATTCAATTCATGATTCATGATTCAATTTATGATTCATGATTCAATTCATGATTCATGATTCATTATTCAATTCATGATTCAATTCATGATTCATGATTCATGATTCGATTCAAGATTCATTATTCAATTCATGATTCATGATTCATGATTTAATTCATGATTCATGATTCATGATTCAATTCATGATTCATGATTCAATTCATGATTCATGATTCAATTCATGATTCATGATTCATTATTCAATTCATGATTCATGATTCATGATTTAATTCATGATTCATGATTCATTATTCAATTCATGATTCATGATTCATGATTCAATTCATGATTCATGATTCATGATTCAATTCATGATTCATGATTCATTTCATGATTCATAATTCATGATTCATGCTTCATGATTCGATTCATGATTCATGATTCATGATTCTTGATTCATGATTCATGATTCATGATTCATTTCATGATTCATAATTCATGATTCATGATTCATGATTCGATTCATGATTCATGATTCATGATTCTTGATTCATGATTCATGATTCGATTCATGATTCATGATTCATGATTCAATTCATGATTCATGATTCATGATTCATGATTCAATTCATGATTTATGATTCAATTTATAATTTATGATTCATGATTTAATTCATGATTCATGATTCATGATTCAATTGATGATTCATGATTCATGATTCATGATTCGATTCATGATTCGATTTATGATTTATGATTCATGATTTAATTCATGATTCATGATTTAATTTATGATTCATGATTCATGATTATGATTCATGATTCATGATTCAGATTCATGATTCAATTGATTCAATTGATGATTCAAATTATGATTCATGATTCAATGTTATGATTCAATGATTCAATTATGATTCATGATTCAATTCATGATAATTCATGATTCATGATTCAATTCATGATTCAGATTTATGATTCAATTCATGATTCATGATTCATAATTCATGATTCAATTCATGATTCATGATTCAATTCATGATTCATGATTCAATGCATGATTCGATTCCTGATTAAAATCATGATTCATGATTCAATTCATGATTCATGATTCATGATTCATGATTCAATTCAAGATTCATGATTCATGATTCATTATTCATGAATCAATTCATGATTCATGATTCATGATTCAATTCATGATTCATGATTCATGATTCATGATTCAAGATTCATGATTCATGATTCATGATTCAATTCATGATTCATGATTCATTATTCAATCATGATTCATGATTCAATTCATGATTCATGATTCATGATTCAATTCATGATTCAATTCATGATTCATGATTCAAATCATGATTCATGATTTATTTCATGACTCATGATTTATTATTCATTATTCAATTCATGATTCATGATTCATGATTCAATTCATGATTCATGATTCATGATTCATGATTAAATTTATGATTCATGATTCATGATTCAATTCATGATTCATGATTCATTATTCAATTCATGATTCAATTCATGATTCATGATTCAATTCATGATTCATGATTCATGATTCATGATTCGATTCAAGATTCATTATTCAATTCATGATTCATGATTCATGATTTAATTCATGATTCATGATTCATTATTCAATTCATGATTCATGATTCATGATTCAATTCATGATTCATGATTCATGATTCAATTCATGATTCATGATTCAATTCATGATTCATGATTCATTATTCAATTCATGATTCATGATTCATGATTCAATTCATGATTCATGATGCATTTCATGATTCATAATTCATGATTCATGATTCATGATTCGATTCATGATTCATGATTTATGATTCTTGATTCATGATTCATGATTCATGATTCATTTCATGATTCATAATTCATGATTCATGATTCATGATTGATTCATGATTCATGATTCATGATTCTTGATTCATGATTCATGATTCGATTCATGATTCATGATTCATGATTCAATTCATGATATATGATTCATGATTCATGATTCAATTCATGATTCATGATTCAATTCATGATTCATGATTCAATTGATGATTCATGATTCCTGATTCATGATTCGATTCATGATTCGATTTATGATTTATGATTCATGATTTAATTCATGATTCATGATTTAATTCATGATTCATGATTCAATTTATGATTTATGATTCATGATTTAATTCATGATTCATGATTCATGATTCAATTCATGATTCATGATTCATGATTCAATTCATGATTCAATTCATGATTCATGATTCATGATTCAATTTATGATTCATGATTCAATTCATGATTCAATTCATGATTCAATTCATGATTCATGATTCATGATTCAATTTATGATTCATGATTCAATTCATGATTCATGATTCATTATTCAATTCATGATTCATGATTATTTGATGATTCATTATTCAATTCATGATTCATTATTCAAATCATGATCATGATTCATGATTCAATTCATGATTCATGATTCATGATTCAATTCATGATTCATGATTCATTTCCTGATTCATGATTCATGATTCGATTCATGATTCATGATTCATTTTCATGATTCAATTCATGATTCATGATTCAATTTATGATTTATGATTCATGATTTAATTCATGATTCATGATTCAATTGATGATTCATGATTCATGATTCGATTCATGATTCATGATTCGATTTATGATTTATGATTCATGATTTAATTCATGATTCATGATTCATGATTCAATTCATGATTCATGATTCATGATTCGATTCATGATTCATGATTCAATTCATGATTCATGATTCATGATTCATGATTCGATTCATGATTCATGATTCGATTTATGATTTATGATTCATGATTCGATTCATGATTCATTATTCATGATTCAATTCATGATTCATGATTCATGATTCATGATTCAATTGATGATTCATGATTTATGATTCATGATTCATGATTCGATTCATGATTCATGATTCAATTGATGATTCATGATTCATGATTCAATTCATGATTCATGATTCATGATTTAATTTATGATTCATGATTCATGATTCAATTCATGATTCATGATTCAATTGATGATTCAAATTAAGATTCATGATTTATGATTCATGATTTATGATTCATGATTCAATTCATGATTCATGATCATGATTCAATTCATGATTCATGATTCATGATTCAATTCATGATTTATGATTCATGATTCATGATTCAATTCATGATTCATGATTCATGATTCAATTCATGATTCAATTCATGATTCATGATTCAAATCATGATTCATGATTTATTTCATGATTCATGATTCATGATTCATGATTCATGATTCATCATTCATCATTCATCATTCATTATTCGATTCATGATTCGATTTATGATTTATTTATAGATTCATGATTTAATTCATGATTCATGATTCATGATTCAATTTATGATTCATGATTCATGATTCAATTCATGATTCAATTCATGATTCATGATTCATGATTCAATTTATGATTCATGATTCAATTCATGATTCAATTCATAATTCAATTCATGATTCATGATTAATGATTCATGATTCGATTCATGATTCATTATTCAATTCATGATTCATGATTCATGATTTATTTGATGATTCATTATTCAATTCATGATTCATTATTCAATTCATGATTCATGATTCATGATTCAATTCATGATTCATGATTCATTATTCAATTCATAATTCATGATTCAATTAATGATTCATGATTCGATTTATGAATCATGATTCATGATTCGATTCATGATTCATTATTCATGATTCAATACATGATTCATGATTCATTATTCATGATTCAATTCATGATTCATGATTCAATTGATGATTCATGATTCATGATTCATGATTCGATTCATGATTCATGATTTGATTTATGATTTATGATTCATGATTTAATTCATGATTCATGATTCATGATTCAATTCATGATTCATGATTCATGATTCAATTCATGATTCATGATTCATGATTCAATTCATGATTCATGATTCAATTCATGATTCATGATTCATGATTCATGATTCATGATTCAATTCATGATTCATAATTCATGATTTATGATTCAATTCATGATTCACGATTCATGATTCAATTCATGATTCATGATTCATGATTTAATTCATGATTCATGATTCATTATTTAATTCATGATTCACGATTCATGATTCAATTTATGATTCGTGATTCATGATTCAAATCATGATTTATGATTCATGATTCAATTCATGATTCATGATGCAATTCATGATTCATGTTTCATGATCCAATTCATGATTCATGATTTATGATTCAATTTATGATTCGTGATTCATGATTCATGATTCATGCTTCAATTCATGATTCATGATTCAATTCTTGATTCATGATTCAATTCATGATTCATAATTCATGATTCATGATTCAATTCATGATTCATAATACATGATTTATGATTCAATTCATGATTCATGATTCATGATTCAATTCATGATTCATGATTCATGATTCATGATTCATGATTCAATTCATGATTCATAATTCATGATTTAAGATTCAATTCATGATTCATGATTCATGATTTAATTCATGATTCATGATTCATGATTCAATTCATGATTCATGATTAATGATTCAATTTATGATTCGTGATTCATAATTCAATTCATGATTCATGATTCATGATTCAATTCATGATTCGATTTATGATTCATAATTCAATTCATGATTCATGATTCAATTCATGATTCGATTCTTGATTAAAATCATAATTCATGATTCATGATTCATGATTCAATTCATGATTCAATTCATGATTCATGATTCATGATTCAATTTATGATTCATGATTCAATTCATGATTCAATTCATGATTCAATTCATGATTCATAATTAATGAATGATTCATGATTCGATTCATGATTCATTATTCAATTCATGATTCATGATTCATTATTCAATTCATGATTCATGATTCATGATTTATTTGATGATTCATTATTCAATTCATGATTCATTATTCAATTCATGATTCATGATTCAATTCATGATTCATGATTCATGATTCAATTCATGATTCATGATTCATTTCCTGATTCATGATTCATGATTCGATTCATGATTCATGATTCATTTTCATGATTCAATTCATGAGTCATGATTCAATTTATGATTTATGATTCATGATTTAATTCATGATTCATGATTCATGATTCAATTGATGATTCATGATTCATGATTCATGATTCGATTCATGATTCATGATTCGATTTATGATTTATGATTCATGATTTAATTCATGATTCATGATTCATGATTCAATTCATGATTCATGATTCATGATTCATGATTCGATTTATGATTTATGATTCATGATTTAATTCATGATTCATGATTCATGATTCAATTCATGATTCATGATTCATGATTCATGATTCGATTCATGATTCATGATTCAATTCATGATTCATGATTCATGATTCATGATTCGATTCATGATTCATGATTCGATTTATGATTTATGATTCATGATTCGATTCATGATTCATTATTCATGATTCAATTCATGATTCATGATTCATGATTCATGATTCAATTGATGATTCATGATTCATGATTCAATTGATGATTCATGATTTATGATTCATGATTCATGATTCGATTCATGATTCATGATTCGATTTATGATTTATGATTCATGATTTAATTCATGATTCATGATTCAATTGATGATTCATGATTCATGATTCAATTCATGATTCATGATTCATGATTTAATTTATGATTCATGATTCATGATTCAATTCATGATTCATGATTCAATTGATGATTCAAATTATGATTCATGATTTATGATTCATGATTTATGATTCATGATTCAATTCATGATTCATGATTCAATTCATGATTCATGATTCAATTCATGATTCATGATTTATGATTCAATTCATAATTCAATTCATGATTCATGATTCATGATTCAATTCATGATACATGATTCATGATTCAATTCATGATTTATGATTCATGATTCATGATTCAATTCATGATTCATGATTCATGATTCAATTCATGATTCAATTCATGATTCATGATTCAAATCATGATTCATGATTTATTTCATGATTCATGATTCATGATTCATGATTCATGATTCATCATTCATGATTCATCATTCATCATTCATCATTCATCATTCATTATTCGATTCATAATTCGATTTATGATTTATGATTCATGATTTAATTCATGATTCATGATTCATGATTCAATTCATGATTCATGATTCATGATTCAATTCATGATTCAATTCATGATTTATGATTCATGATTCAATTCATGATTCATGATTCAATTCATGATTCAATTCATGATTCAATTCATGATTCATGATTAATGATTCATGATACGATTCATGATTCAATATTCAATTCATGATTCATGATTCATTATTCAATTCATGATTCATGATTCATGATTTATTTGATGATTCATTATTCAATTCATGATTCATTATTCAATTCATGATTCATGATTCATGATTCAATTCATTAATCTTGATTCATGATTCAATTCATGATTCATGATTCATTTCCTGATTCATGATTCGATACATGAATCATGATTCATGATTCGATTCATGATTCATGATTCATGCTTCAATTCATGATTCATGATTCAATTCTTGATTCATGATTCAATTCATGATTCATGATTCATGATTCATGATTCAATTCATGATTCATGATTCAATTCATGATTCATGATTCATGATTTATGATTCATGATTCGATTCATGATTCATGATTCGATTTATGATTTATGATTCATGATTTAATTCATGATTCATGATTCATGATTCAATTCATGATTCATGATTCATGATTCGAATCATGATTCATGATTCAATTCATGATTCATGATTCATGATTCAATTCATGATTCATGATTCATGATTCAATTCATGATTCATGATATAATTCATGATTCATGATTCATGATTCATGATTCATGATTCAATTCATGATTCATAATTCATGATTTATGATTCAATTCATGATTCACGATTCATGATTCAATTCATGATTCATGATTCATGATTCAATTCATGATTCATGATATAATTCATGATTCATGATTCATGATTCATGATTCATGATTCAATTCATGATTCATAATTCATGATTTATGATTCAATTCATGATTCACGATTCATGATTCAATTCATGATTCATGATTCATGATTTAATTCATGATCCATGATTCATTATTTAATTCATGATTCACAATTCATGATTCAATTTATGATTCGTGATACATGATTCAAATCATGATTTATGATTCATGATTCAATTCATGATTCATGATGCAATTCATGATTCATGTTTCATGATCCAATTCATGATTCATGATTCAATTCTTGATTCATGATTCAATTCATGATTCATAATTCATGATTCATGATTCAATTCATGATTCATAATTCATGATTTATGATTCAATTCATGATTCATGATTCATGATTCAATTCATGATTCGTGATTCATGATTCATGGTTCAATTCATGATTCATGATTCATGCTTCAATTCATGATTCATGATTCAATTCTTGATTCATGATTCAATTCATGATTCATAATTCATGATTCATGATTCAATTCATGATTCATAATTCATGATTTATGATTCAATTCATGATTCATGATTCATGATTCAATTCATGATTCATGATTCATGATTCAATTCATGATTCATGATTCATGATTCATGATTCAATTCATGATTCATAATTCATGATTTAAGATTCAATTCATGATTCATGATTCATGATTTAATTCATGATTCATCATTCATGATTCAATTCATGATTCATGATTAATGATTCAATTTATGATTCGTGATTCATAATTCAATTCATGATTCATGATTCATGATTCGATTTATGATTCATAATTCAATTCATGATTCATGATTCAATTCATGATTCGATTCTTGATTAAAATCATGATTCATGATTCAATTCATGATTCATGATTCATGATTCAATTAATGATTCATGATTCATGATTCATGATTCAATTCATGATTCAATTCATGATTCAATTCATGATTCAATTAATGATTCATGATTCGATTAATGATTCATGATTCAATTCTTGATTCATGATTCAATTCATGATTCATAATTCATGATTCATGATTCAATTCATGATTCATAATTCATGATTTATGATTCAATTCATGATTCATGATTCATGATTCAATTCATGATTCATGATTCATGATTCAATTCATGATTCATGATTCATGATTCATGATTCAATTCATGATTCATAATTCATGATTTAAGATTCAATTCATGATTCATGATTCATGATTTAATTCATGATTCATGATTCATGATTCAATTCATGATTCATGATTAATGATTCAATTTATGATTCGTGATTCATAATTCAATTCATGATTCATGATTCATGATTCAATTCATGATTCGATTTATGATTCATAATTCAATTCATGATTCATGATTCAATTCATGATTCGATTCTTGATTAAAATCATGATTCATGATTCAATTCATGATTCATGATTCATGATTCAATTAATGATTCATGATTCATGATTCATGATTCAATTCATGATTCAATTCATGATTCAATTAATGATTCATGATTCGATTAATGATTCATGATTCAATTCATGATTCAATTAATGATTCATGATTCATGATTCGATTAATGATTCATGATTCAATTTATGATTCATAGTTCATGATTCAATTTATGATTCATGATTCATGATTCAATTAATGATTTATGATTCATGATTCAATTCATGATTCAATTCATGATTCAATTCATGATTCAATTCATGATTCATGATTCAATTCATGATTCATGATTCGATTAATGATTTATGATTCAATTCATGACTCAATTCATGATTCATGATTCGATTCATGATTCATGATTCATGATTCGATTCCTGATTAAAATCATGATTCATGATTCAATTAATGATTCATGATTCATGATTCAATTCATGATTCATGTTTCGTGATTCATGATTCAATTTATGACTCAATTCATGATTCATGATTTGATTCATGATTCATGATTCATGATTCATGATTCAATTCATGATTCATGATTCATGATTCAATTCATGATTCATGATTCAATTCATGATTCATGATTCATGATTCGATTCATGATTCATGATTCAATTCATAATTCATTATTCATGTTTCAATTCATGATTCATGATTCATTATTCAATTCATGATTCATGATTCATGATTTATGATTCAATTCATGATTCATGATTCAAATCATGATTCATGATTCATGATTCAATTCATGATTCAATTCATGATTCATGATTCATGATTCAAGATTCATGATTCATGATTCATTATTCAATTCATGATTCATGATTTATGATTCAATTCATGATTCAATTCATGATTCATGATTCAAATCATGATTCATGATTTATTTCATGACTCATGATTTATGATTCATTATTCAATTCATGATTCATGATTCATGATTCAATTCATGATTCATGATTCATTATTCAATTCATGATTCATTTCATGATTCATGATTCGATTCAAGATTCATTATTCAATTCATGATTCATGATTTAATTCATGATTCATGATTCATGATTCAATTCATGATTCATGATTCATTATTCAATTCATGATTCATTTCATGATTCATGATTCGATTCAAGATTCATTATTCAATTCATGATTCATGATTCATGATTTAATTCATGATTCATGATTCATTATTCAATTCATGATTCATGATTCATGATTCAATTCATTAATTCATGATTCAATCCATGATTCATGATTCGATTCATGATTCATGATTCATGATTCATAATTCTTAATTCGATTCATGATTCATGATTCATGATTCTTGATTCATGATTCGATTCATGATTCATGATTCATGATTCAATTGATGATTCATGATTTATGATTCAATTGATGATTCATGATTTATGATTCATGATTCGATTCATGATTCATGATTCGATTTATGATTTATGATTCATGATTAATGATTCAATTCATGATTCATGATTCGATTGATGATTCAAATTATGATTTATGATTTATGATTCATGATTCATGATTCAATTCATGATTCATGATTCAATTCATGATTCATAATTCATGATTCATGATTCAATTCATGATTCATAATTCATGATTCATGATTCAATTCATGATTCATAATTCATGATTTATGATTCAATTCATGATTCATGATTCATGATTCAATTCATGATTCATGATTCATGATTCAATTCATGATTCATGATTCATGATTCATGATTCATGATTCAATTCATGATTCATAATTCATGATTTAAGATTCAATTCATGATTCATGATTCATGATTTAATTCATGATTCATGATTCATGATTCAATTCATGATTCATGATTAATGATTCCATTTATGATTCGTGATTCATAATTCAATTCATGATTCATGATTCATGATTAAATTTATGATTCATTTCATGATTCATGATTCATGATTCATATTTCTTAATTCGATTCATGATTCATGATTCATGATTCTTGATTCATGATTCGATTCATGATTCATGATTCATGATTCAATTGATAATTCATGATTTATGATTCAATTGATGATTCATGATTTATGATTCATGATTCGATTCATGATTCATGATTCGATTTATGATTTATGATTCATGATTAATGATTCAATTCATGATTCATGATTCGATTGATGATTCAAATTATGATTTATGATTTATGATTCATGATTCATGATTCAATTCATGATTCATGATTCAATTCATGATTCATAATTCATGATTCATGATTCAATTCATGATTCATAATTCATGATTCATGATTCAATTCATGATTCATAATTCATGATTTATGATTCAATTCATGATTCATGATTCATGATTCAATTCATGATTCATGATTCATGATTCAATTCATGATTCATGATTCATGATTCATGATTCATGATTCAATTCATGATTCATAATTCATGATTTAAGATTCAATTCATGATTCATGATTCATGATTTAATTCATGATTCATGATTCATGATTCAATTCATGATTCATGATTAATGATTCCATTTATGATTCGTGATTCATAATTCAATTCATGATTCATGATTCATGATTCAATTAATGATTCATGATTCATGATTCATGATTCAATTCATGATTCAATTCATGATTCAATTAATGATTCATGATTCGATTAATGATTCATGATTCAATTCATGATTCAATTAATGATTCATGATTCATGATTCGATTAATGATTCATGATTCAATTTATGATTCATAGTTCATGATTAAATTTATGATTCATGATTCATGATTCAATTAATGATTTATGATTCATGATTCAATTCATGATTCAATTCATGATTCAATTCATGATTCAATTCATGATTCAATTCATGATTCAATTCATGATTCATGATTCGATTAATGATTTATGATTCAATTCATGACTCAATTCATGATTCATAATTCGATTCATGATTCATGATTCATGATTCGATTCCTGATTAAAATCATGATTCATGATTCAATTAATGATTCATGATTCATGATTCAATTCATGATTCATGATTCATGATTCAATTTATGACTCAATTCATGATTCATAATTTGATTCATGATTCATGATTCATGATTCATGATTCAATTTATGACTCAATTCATGATTCATGATTTGATTCATGATTCATGATTCATGATTCATGATTCAATTCATGATTCATGATTCATGATTTATGATTCAATTAATGATTTATGATTCATGATTCAATTCATGATTCAATTCATGATTCAATTCATGATTCATGATTCATGATTCAAGATTCATGATTCATTATTCAATTCATGATTCATGATTCAATTCATGATTCAATTCATGATTCATGATTCAATTCATGATTCATGATTCATGATTCAATTCATGATTCAATTCATGATTCATGATTCATGATTCAAGATTCATGATTCATGATCATTATTCAATTCATGATTCATGATTCATGATTCAATTCATGATTCAATTCATGATTCATGATTCAAATCATGATTCATGATTTATTTCATGACTCATGATTTATGATTCATTATTCAATTCATGATTCATGATTCATGATTCAATTCATGATTCATGATTCATTATTCAATTCATGATTCATTTCATGATTCATGATTCGATTCAAGATTCATTATTCAATTCATGATTCATGATTCATGATTTAATTCATGATTCATGATTCATGATTCAATTCATGATTCATGATTCATTATTCAATTCATGATTCATTTCATGATTCATGATTCGATTCAAGATTCATTATTCAATTCATGATTCATGATTCATGATTTAATTCATGATTCATGATTCATTATTCAATTCATGATTCATTTCATGATTCATGATTCGATTCAAGATTCATTATTCAATTCATGATTCATGATTCATGATTTAATTCATGATTCATGATTCATTATTCAATTCATGATTCATGATTCATGATTCAATTCATTAATTCATGATTCAATCCATGATTCATGATCCAATTCATGATTCATGATTCATGATTCAATTTATGATTCGTGATTCATGATTCATGATTCATGGTTCAATTCATGATTCATGATTCATGCTTCAATTCATGATTCATGATTCAATTCTTGATTCATGATTCAATTCATGATTCATAATTCATGATTCATGATTCAATTCATGATTCATAATTCATGATTTATGATTCAATTCATGATTCATGATTCATGATTCAATTCATGATTCATGATTCATGATTCAATTCATGATTCATGATTCATGATTCATGATTCAATTCATGATTCATAATTCATGATTTAAGATTCAATTCATGATTCATGATTCATGATTTAATTCATGATTCATGATTCATGATTCAATTCATGATTCATGATTAATGATTCAATTTATGATTCGTGATTCATAATTCAATTCATGATTCATGATTCATGATTCAATTCATGATTCGATTTATGATTCATAATTCGATTCATGATTCAATTCATGATTCGATTCTTGATTAAAATCATGATTCATGATTCAATTCATGATTCATGATTCATGATTCAATTAATGATTCATGATTCATGATTCATGATTCAATTCATGATTCAATTCATGATTCAATTCATGATTCAATTAATGATTCATGATTCGATTAATGATTCATGATTCGATTCATGATTCAATTAATGATTCATGATTCATGATTCGATTAATGATTCATGATTCAATTTATGATTCATAGTTCATGATTCAATTTATGATTCATGATTCATGATTCAATTAATGATTTATGATTCATGATTCAATTCATGATTCAATTCATGATTCAATTCATGATTCAATTCATGATTCATGATTCAATTCATGATTCATGATTCGATTAATGATTTATGATTCAATTCATGACTCAATTCATGATTCATGATTCGATTCATGATTCATGATTCATGATTCGATTCCTGATTAAAATCATGATTCATGATTCAATTAATGATTCATGATTCATGATTCAATTCATGATTCATGTTTCGTGATTCATGATTCAATTTATGACTCAATTCATGATTCAATTCATGATTCATGATTCATGATTCATGATTCAATTCATGATTCATGATTCAATTCATGATTTATGATTCATGATTCGATTCATGATTCATGATTCAATTCATAATTCATTATTCATGTTTCAATTCATGATTCATGATTCATTATTCAATTCATGATTCATGATTCATGATTTATGATTCAATTCATGATTCATGATTCAATTCATGATTCATGATTCATGATTCAATTCATGATTCAATTCATGATTCATGATTCATGATTCAAGATTCATGATTCATGATTCATTATTCAATTCATGATTCATGATTTATGATTCAATTCATGATTCAATTCATGATTCATGATTCAAATCATGATTCATGATTTATTTCATGACTCATGATTTATGATTCATTATTCAATTCATGATTCATGATTCATGATTCAATTCATTAATTCATGATTCAATCCATGATTCATGATCCAATTCATGATTCATGATTCATGATTCAATTTATGATTCGTGATTCATGATTCATGATTCATGGTTCAATTCATGATTCATGATTCATGCTTCAATTCATGATTCATGATTCAATTCTTGATTCATGATTCAATTCATGATTCATAATTCATGATTCATGATTCAATTCATGATTCATAATTCATGATTTATGATTCAATTCATGATTCATGATTCATGATTCAATTCATGATTCATGATTCATGATTCAATTCATGATTCATGATTCATGATTCATGATTCAATTCATGATTCATAATTCATGATTTAAGATTCAATTCATGATTCATGATTCATGATTTAATTCATGATTCATGATTCAATTCATGATTCATGATTAATGATTCAATTTATGATTCGTGATTCATAATTCAATTCATGATTCATGATTCATGATTCAATTCATGATTCGATTTATGATTCATAATTCGATTCATGATTCAATTCATGATTCGATTCTTGATTAAAATCATGATTCATGATTCAATTCATGATTCATGATTCATGATTCAATTAATGATTCATGATTCATGATTCATGATTCAATTCATGATTCAATTCATGATTCAATTCATGATTCAATTAATGATTCATGATTCGATTAATGATTCATGATTCAATTCATGATTCAATTCATGATTCATGATTCATGATTCGATTAATGATTCATGATTCAATTTATGATTCATAGTTCATGATTCAATTTATGATTCATGATTCATGATTCAATTAATGATTTATGATTCATGATTCAATTCATGATTCAATTCATGATTCAATTCATGATTCAATTCATGATTCATGATTCAATTCATGATTCATGATTCGATTAATGATTTATGATTCAATTCATGACTCAATTCATGATTCATGATTCGATTCATGATTCATGATTCATGATTCGATTCCTGATTAAAATCATGATTCATGATTCAATTAATGATTCATGATTCATGATTCAATTCATGATTCATGTTTCGTGATTCATGATTCAATTTATGACTCAATTCATGATTCAATTCATGATTCATGATTCATGATTCATGATTCAATTCATGATTCATGATTCAATTCATGATTTATGATTCATGATTCGATTCATGATTCATGATTCAATTCATAATTCATTATTCATGTTTCAATTCATGATTCATGATTCATTATTCAATTCATGATTCATGATTCATGATTTATGATTCAATTCATGATTCATGATTCAATTCATGATTCATGATTCATGATTCAATTCATGATTCAATTCATGATTCATGATTCATGATTCAAGATTCATGATTCATGATTCATTATTCAATTCATGATTCATGATTTATGATTCAATTCATGATTCAATTCATGATTCATGATTCAAATCATGATTCATGATTTATTTCATGACTCATGATTTATGATTCATTATTCAATTCATGATTCATGATTCATGATTCAATTCATGATTCATGATTCATTATTCAATTCATGATTCATTTCATGATTCATGATTCGATTCAAGATTCATTATTCAATTCATGATTCATGATTCATGATTTAATTCATGATTCATGATTCATGATTCAATTCATGATTCATGATTCATTATTCAATTCATGATTCATTTCATGATTCATGATTCGATTCAAGATTCATTATTCAATTCATGATTCATGATTCATGATTTAATTCATGATTCATGATTCATTATTCAATTCATGATTCATGATTCATGATTAAATTCATTAATTCATGATTCAATCCATGATTCATGATTCAATTCATGATTCATGATTCATTTCATGATTCATGATTCATGATTCATAATTCTTAATTCGATTCATGATTCATGATTCATGATTCTTGATTCATGATTCGATTCATGATTCATGATTCATGATTCAATTGATGATTCATGATTTATGATTCAATTGATGATTCATGATTCATGATTCATGATTCGATTCATGATTCATGATTCGATTTATGATTTATGATTCATGATTCATGATTCAATTCATGATTCATGATTCAATTCATGATTCAAATTATGATTTATGATTTATGATTTATGATTCATGATTCATAATTCATGATTCATGATTCAATTCATGATTCATAATTCATGATTCATGATTCAATTCATGATTCATGATTCAATTCATGATTCAATTCATGATTCATGATTCATAATTCATGATTCAATTAATGATTCATGATTCAATTCATGATTCATGAATCAATGCATGATTCGATTCCTGATTAAAATCATGATTCATGATTCATGATTCAATTCAAGATTCATGATTCATGATTCAATTCATGATTCGATTTATGATTCATAATTCAATTCATGATTCATGATTCAATTCATGATTCATGATTCATGATTCATGATTCAATTCATGATTCAATTCATGATTTAATTCATGATTCAATTAATGATTCATGATTCGATTAATGATTCATGATTCAATTCATGATTCAATTAATGATTCATGATTCATGATTCGATTCATGATTCATGATTCAATTTATGATTCATGGTTCATGATTCAATTTATGATTCGTGATTCATGATTCAATTCATGATTCATGATTCATGATTCATGATTCAATTAATGATTTATGATTCATGATTCAATTCATGATTCAATTCATGATTCATGATTCAATTCATGATTCATGATTCAATTCATGATTCAATTGATGATTCATGATTCGATTAATGATTTATGATTCAATTCATGACTCAATTCATGATTCATGATTCGATTCATGATTCATGATTTGATTCCTGATTAAAATCATGATTCATGATTCAATTAATGATTCATGATTCATGATTCAATTCATGATTCATGTTTCGTGATTCATGATTCAATTCATGATTCATGATTCAAATCATGATTCAATTTATGATTCATGATTCAATTCATGATTCATGATTCATGATTCAATTCATGATTCATGATTCAATTCATAATTCATTATTCAATTCATGATTCATGATCCATGATTCATTTCTGACTCATGATTCTTGTTTCAATTCATGATTCATGATTCATTATTCAATTCATGATTCATGATTTATGATTCATGATTCAATTCATAATTCATTATTCAATTCATGATTCATGATCCATGATTCATTTCTGACTCATGATTCATGTTTCAATTCATGATTCATGATTCATTATTCAATTCATGATTCATGATTCAATTCATGATTCATGATTCAATTCATGATTCATGATTCATGATTCAATTCATGATTCAATTCATGATTCATGATTCATGATTCAAGATTCATGATTCATTATTCATGATTCAATTCATGATTCATGATTCATGATTCAATTCATGATTCATGATTCAAATCATGATTCATGATTTATTTCATGACTCATGATTTATGATTCATTATTCAATTCATTATTCATGATTCATGATTCAATTTATGATTCATGATTCAAGATTCAATTCATGATTCATGATTCATTATTCAATTCATGATTCATGATTCATGATTTAATTCATGATTCATGATTCATTATTCAATTCATGATTCATGATTCAATTCATGATTCATGATTCAATCCATGATTCTTGATTCTATTCATGATTCATGATTCATGATTCATGATTCTTGATTCATGATTCATGATTCAATTCATGATTCATGATTCATGATTCATGATTCAATTCATGATTCATGATTCAATTTATGATTTATGATTCATGATTTAATTCATGATTCATGATTCATGATTCAATTGATGATTCATGATTCATGATTCATGATTCGATTTATGATTTATGATTCATGATTTAATTCATGATTCATGATTCAATTGATGATTCATGATTCATGATTCAATTCATGATTCATGATTATTGATTTAATTTATGATTCATGATTCATGATTCAATTCATGATTCATGATTCAATTCATGATTCATGATTCAATTCATGATTCATGATTCAATTCATGATTCATGATTCATGATTCAATTCATGATTCAATTCATGATTCATGATTCATGATTCAAGATTCATGATTCATGATTCATGATTCAATTCATGATTCATGATTCATGATCCAATTCATGATTCATGATTCAAATCATGATTCATGATTTATTTCATGACTCATGATTTATGATTCATTATTCAATTCATTATTCATGATTCATGATTCAATTTATGATTCATGATTCATGATTCAATTCATGATTCATGATTCATTATTCAATTCATGATTCATGATTCATGATTTAATTCATGATTCATGATTCATTATTCAATTCATGATTCATGATTCATGATTCAATTCATGATTCATGATTCAATCCATGATTCTTGATTCGATTCATGATTCATGATTCATGATTCATGATTCTTGATTCATGATTCAATTCATGATTCATGATTCATGATTCATGATTCAATTCATGATTCATGATTCAATTTATGATTTATGATTCATGATTTAATTCATGATTCATGATTCAATTGATGATTCATGATTCATGATTCATGATTCGATTTATGATTTATGATTCATGATTTAATTCATGATTCATGATTCAATTGATGATTCATGATTCATGATTCAATTCATGATTCATGATTCATGATTTAATTTATGATTCAAATTATGATTTACGATTTATGATTCATGATTCATGATTCAGTTCATGATTCATGATTCAATTCATGATTCATGATTCATGATTCAATTCATGATTCATGATTCAAATCATGATTCATGATTTATTTCATGACTCATGATTTATGATTCATTATTCAATTCATTATTCATGATTCATGATTCAATTTATGATTCATGATTCATGATTCAATTCATGATTCATGATTCATTATTCAATTCATGATTCATGATTCATGATTTAATTCATGATTCATGATTCATTATTCAATTCATGATTTATGATTCATGATTCAATTCATGATTCATGATTCAATCCATGATTCTTGATTCGATTCATGATTCATGATTCATGATTCATGATTCTTGATTCATGATTCATGATTTAATTCATGATTCATGATTTAATTCATGATTCATGATTCATGATTCATGATTCAATTCATGATTCATGATTCAATTTATGATTTATGATTCATGATTTAATTCATGATTCATGATTCATGATTCAATTGATGATTCATGATTCATGATTCATGATTCGATTTATGATTTATGATTCATGATTTAATTCATGATTCATGATTCAATTGATGATTCATGATTCATGATTCAATTCATGATTCATGATTCATGATTTAATTTATGATTCATGATTCATGATTCAATTCATGATTCATGATTCAATTCATGATTCAAATTATGATTTACGATTTATGATTCATGATTCATGATTCAGTTCATGATTCATGATTCAATTCATGATTCATAATTCATGATTCATGATTCAATTCATGATTCATGATTTATCATTCAATTCATGATTCAATTCATGATTCGATTCCTGATTAAAATCATGATTCATGATTCAATTCATGATTCATGATTCATGATTCATGATTCAATTCAAGATTCATGATTCATGATTCATGATTTAATTCGTGATTCATAATTTATGATTCAATTCATGATTTAATTCATGATTCAATTCGTGATTCATAATTGAATTCATGATTCAATTCATGATTCATGATTTGATTAATGATTTATGATTCAATTCATGATTCAATTCATGATTAATTATTCGATTCATGATTCAATTCATGATTCATGATTCATGATTCGATTCATGATTCATGATTTAATTCATGATTCATGTTTCATGATTAAATTCATGATTCATGATTCATGATTCAATTCATGATTCGATTTATGATTTATGATTCATGATTTAATTCATAAATTAATGATTCAATTGATGATTCATGATTTCATGATTCAATTTATGATTCATGATTCATGATTCAATTCATGATTCATGATTCAATTGATGATTCAATTCATGATTCATGATTCAATTGATGATTCAATTCATGATTCATGATTCAATTCATGATTCATGATTCAATTCATGATTCATAATTCATGATTCATGATTCATAATTCATGATTCATGATTCATGATTCATGATTCAATTCATGATTCATGATTTATGATTCAATTCATGATTCGATTCCTGATTAAAATCATGATTCATGATTCAATTCATGATTCATGATTCATGATTCATGATTCAATTCAAGATTCATGATTCATGATTCATGATTCAATTCATGATTCATGTTTCAATTCATGATTCAATTCATGATTCATGATTCGATTAATGATTTATGATTCAATTCATGATTCAATTCTTGATTCATGATTCGATTCATGATTCATGATTCAATTCATGATTCATGATTCATGATTCAATTCATGATTCATCATTCATGATTCATGATTCAATTCATGATTCATGATTCATGATTCGTTTCATGATTCATGATGCAATTCATGATTCATGTTTCATGATTCAATTCATGATTCAATTTATGATTCGTGATTAATGATTCATGATTCATGATTCAATTCATGATTCATGATTCATGCTTCAATTCATGATTCATGATTCAATTCATGATTCATGATTCAATTCATGATTCATGATTAATGATTTAATTCATGATTCATAATTCATGATTTATGATTCAATTTATGATTCATGATTCATGATTCGATTCATGATTCATGATTCAATTCATGATTCATGATTCATGATTCAATTCATGATTTATGATTCATGATTCAATTCATGATTCATGAATTATGATTCAATTCATGATTCATGATTCAATTCATGATTCATGATTCATGATTCATGATTCAATTCATGATTCATAATTCATGATTTATGATTCAATTCATGATTCACGATTCATGATTCAATCATGATTCATGATTCATGATTTAATTCATGATTCAGGATTCATTATTCAATTCATGATTCACGATTCATGATTCAATTTATGATTCGTGATTCATGATTCAAATCATGATTCATTATTCATGATTCAATTCATGATTCATGATGCAATTCATGATTCATGTTTCATGATCCAATTCATGATTCATGATTCAATTTATGATTCATGATTCATGATTCAATTCATGACTCATGATTCAATTCTTGATTCATGATTCAATTCATGATTCATAATTCATGATTCATGATTCAATTCATGATTCATAATTCATGATTTATGATTCAATTCATGATTCATGATTCATGATACGATTCATGATTCATGATTTAATTCATGATTCATGATTCATGATTCAATTCATGATTCATGTTTCATGATTAAATTCATGATTCATGATTCATGATTCAATTTATGATTCGTAATTCATGATTTATGATTCAATTGATGATTCATGATTCATGATTCAATTGATGATTCATGATTCATGATTCATTATTCAATTCATGATTCATGATTCATTATTCAATTCATGATTCATGATTCATGATTTAATTTATGATTCATGATTCAATTCATGATTCATGATTCAATTCATGATTCAATTCATGATTCATGATTCAAATCATGATTCAATTCATGATTCATAATTCATGATTCAATTCATGATTCATAATTCATGATTTATGATTCAATTCATGATTCGTGATTCATGATTCATGATTCATGATTCAATTTATGATTCAAAATTCATGATTTATGATTCAATTCATGATTCATGATTCATGATTCAATTCATGATTCATGATTCAATTCATGATTCATGATTCATGATTCATGATTCATGATTCAATTTATGATTCAAAATTCATGATTTATGATTTAATTCATGATTCATGATTCAATTCATGATTCATGATTCATGATTCAATTCATGATTCATGATTCAATTCATGATTCATGATTCATGATTCATGATTCAATTCATGATTCATAATTCATGATTTATGATTCAATTCATGATTCGTGATTCATGATTCATGATTCATGATTGATGATTAATGATTCAATTCATGATTCGACTTATGATTCATGATTCAATTCATGATTTATGATTCAATTCATGATTCGATGATTTGATTCCTGATTAAAATCATGATTCATGATTCAATTCATGATTCAGAATTCATGATTCAATTCATGATTCATGATTCATGATTTAATTCACGATTCATGATTCATGATTCAATTCATGATTCAATTCATGATTCAATTCATGATTCAATTCATGATTCAATTCATGATTCATGATTCGATTAATGATTCATGATTTAATTCATGAATCAATTCATGATTTATGATTCATGATTCGATTCATGATTCATGATTCAATTCATGATTCATGGTTCACGATTCAATTTATGATTCCTGATTCATGATTCAATTCATGATTCATGATTCATGATTCAATTCATGATTGGATTTATGACTCATGATTCATGATTCAATTCATGATTCATAATTCATTATTTATGATTCAATTCATGATTCGATTCCTGATTCAATTTATGATTCATGATTCAATTCATGATTCATGATTCATGATTCAATTCATGATTCATGATTCATGATTCAATTCATGATTCAATTCATGATTCATAATTCATGATTCATGATTCAATTCATGATTCATGATTTATGATTCAATTCATGATTCATGATTCATGATTCAATTTGTGATTCATAATTTAATTCATGATTCAATTCATGATTTATGATTTGATTAATGATTTATGATTCAATTCATGATTCAATTCATGATTCATGATTTGATTATTGATTTATGATTCAATTCATGATTCAATTCATGATTCATGATTCGATTCATGATTCATGATTCATGATTCAATTCATGATTCATGATTCATGATTCGATTCATGATTCATGATTCAATTCATGATTCATGTTTCATGATTAAATTCATGATTCATGATTCATGATTCAATTCATGATTCGTGATTCATTATTCATGATTCAATTCATGATTCATGATTCATTATTCATGATTCAATTCATGATTCATAATTCATGATTTATGATTCAATTCATGATTCATAATTCATGATTCATGATTCAATTCATGATTTAATTCATGATTCATGATTCATGATTCGATTCATGATTCATGATTCAATTCATGATTCATGTTTCATGATTAAATTCATGATTCATGATTCATGATTCAATTTATGATTCGTAATTCATGATTTATGATTCAATTGATGATTCATGATTCATGATTCAATTGATGATTCATGATTCATGATTCATTATTCAATTCATGATTCATGATTCATTATTCAATTCATGATTCATGATTCATGATTTAATTTATGATTCATGATTCAATTCATGATTCATGATTCAATTCATGATTCAATTCATGATTCATGATTCAAATCATGATTCAATTCATGATTCATAATTCATGATTCAATTCATGATTCATAATTCATGATTTATGATTCAATTCATGATTCGTGATTCATGATTCATGATTCATGATTCAATTTATGATTCAAAATTCATGATTTATGATTCAATTCATGATTCATGATTCATGATTCAATTCATGATTCATGATTCAATTCATGATTCATGATTCATGATTCATGATTCATGATTCAATTTATGATTCAAAATTCATGATTTATGATTTAATTCATGATTCATGATTCAATTCATGATTCATGATTCATGATTCAATTCATGATTCATGATTCAATTCATGATTCATGATTCATGATTCATGATTCAATTCATGATTCATAATTCATGATTTATGATTCAATTCATGATTCGTGATTCATGATTCATGATTCATGATTGATGATTAATGATTCAATTCATGATTCGACTTATGATTCATGATTCAATTCATGATTTATGATTCAATTCATGATTCGATGATTTGATTCCTGATTAAAATCATGATTCATGATTCAATTCATGATTCAGAATTCATGATTCAATTCATGATTCATGATTCATGATTTAATTCACGATTCATGATTCATGATTCAATTCATGATTCAATTCATGATTCAATTCATGATTCAATTCATGATTCAATTCATGATTCATGATTCGATTAATGATTCATGATTTAATTCATGAATCAATTCATGATTTATGATTCATGATTCGATTCATGATTCATGATTCAATTCATGATTCATGGTTCACGATTCAATTTATGATTCCTGATTCATGATTCAATTCATGATTCATGATTCATGATTCAATTCATGATTGGATTTATGACTCATGATTCATGATTCAATTCATGATTCATAATTCATTATTTATGATTCAATTCATGATTCGATTCCTGATTCAATTTATGATTCATGATTCAATTCATGATTCATGATTCATGATTCAATTCATGATTCATGATTCATGATTCAATTCATGATTCAATTCATGATTCATAATTCATGATTCATGATTCAATTCATGATTCATGATTTATGATTCAATTCATGATTCATGATTCATGATTCAATTTGTGATTCATAATTTAATTCATGATTCAATTCATGATTTATGATTTGATTAATGATTTATGATTCAATTCATGATTCAATTCATGATTCATGATTTGATTATTGATTTATGATTCAATTCATGATTCAATTCATGATTCATGATTCGATTCATGATTCATGATTCATGATTCAATTCATGATTCATGATTCATGATTCGATTCATGATTCATGATTCAATTCATGATTCATGTTTCATGATTAAATTCATGATTCATGATTCATGATTCAATTCATGATTCGTGATTCATTATTCATGATTCAATTCATGATTCATGATTCATTATTCATGATTCAATTCATGATTCATAATTCATGATTTATGATTCAATTCATGATTCATAATTCATGATTCATGATTCAATTCATGATTTAATTCATGATTCATGATTCATGATTCGATTCATGATTCATGATTCAATTCATGATTCATGTTTCATGATTAAATTCATGATTCATGATTCAATTTATGATTCGTGATTCATGATTCATTAATCAATTCATGATTCAATTCATGATTCATAATTCATGATTCATGATTCAATTCATGATTCATAATTCATGATTCATGATTCAATTCATGATTCAATTTATGATTCGTAAATTCATAATTCATGATTCAATTCATGATTCGTGATTCATGATTCAATTCATGATTCATGATTCAATTCATGATTCATGATTCATGATTCATGATTCAATTCATGATTCATGATTCAATTCATGATTCATGATTCATGATTCAATTCATGATTCATGATTCAATTCATGATTCATGATTCATGATTCATGATTCAATTCATGATTCATGATTCATGATTCGATTCATGATTCATGATTTGATTTATGATTTATGATTCATGATTTAATTCATGATTCATGATTCATGATTCATGATTCATGATTCAATTCATGATTCAATTCATGATTCAATTCGTGATTCATGATTTGATTAATGATTTATGATTCAATTCATGATTCAATTCATGATTCATGATTCGATTCATGATTCATGATTCAATTCATGATTCATGATTCGATTCATGATCCATGATTCAATTCATGATTCATGTTTCATGATTAAATTCATGATTCATGATTCATGATTCAATTTATGATTCGTAATTCATGATTTATGATTCAATTCATGATTCATAATTCATGATTCATGATTCAATTGATGATTGATGATTCATGATTCAATTAATGATTTATGATTCATAATTTATGATTCAATTCATGATTCATAATTCATGATTCATGATTCAATTGATGATTCATGATTCATGATTCAATTCATGATTCATGATTCAATTCATGATTCATGATTCAATTCATAATTCATGATTCATGATTCAATTCATGATTCAATTCATGATTCATGATTCATGATTCAATTCATGATTCATGATTCAAATCATGATTCATGATTCAATTCATGATTCATAATTCATGATTCATGATTCAATTCATGATTTATTATTCATGATTCATGATTCAATTCATGATTCATAATTCATGATTTATGATTCAATTTATGATTCGTGATTCATGATTCATGATTCAATTCATGATTCATGATTCAATTCATGATTCATGATTCATGATTCATGATTCATGATTCAATTTATGATTCAAAATTCATGATTTATGATTCAATTCATGATTCATGATTCAATTCATGATTCATGATTCATGATTCAATTCATGATTCATGATTCATGATTCGATTCATGGTTCATGATTTAATTCATGATTCATGATTCATGATTCAATTCATGATTCAATTCATGATTCAATTCGAGATTCATAATTTAATTCATGATTCAATTCATGATTCATGATTTGATTAATGATTTATGATTCAATTCATGATTCAATTCATAATTCATGATTCGATTCATGATTCATGATTCAATTCATGATTCATGATTCGATTCATGATCCAGGATTCAATTCATGATTCATTATTCGATTCATGATTCATGTTTCAATTCATGAATCATGTTTCATGATTAAATTCATGATTCATGATTCAATTTATGATTCGTGATTCATGATTCATGATTCAATTCATGATTCAATTCATGATTCATAATTCATGATTTATGATTCAATTCATGATTCATAATTCATGATTCATGATTCAATTCATGATTCATGATTCAATTCATGATTCATGATTCAATTCATGATTCAATTCATGATTCATAATTCATGATTTATGATTCAATTCATGATTCATGATTTATTTCATGATTTATGATTCATGATTCATGATTCAATTCATGATTCATGATTCATGATATGATTCATGATTCATGATTTTATTTATGATTTATGATTCATGATTTAATTCATGATTCATGATTCAATTGATGATTCATGATTCATGATTCAATTCATGATTCAAATCATGATTCATGATTCAAGATTTAATTTATGATTCATGATTCAATTCATGATTCATGATTCATGATTCAATTCATGATTCAATTCATGATTCAATTCATGATTCATGAATTATGATTCATGATATAATTCATGATTCATGATTCAATTCATGATTCATGATTCAATTCATGATTCATAATTCATGATTCATAATTCAATTCATGATTCATGATTCAATTCATGATTTAATTCATGATTCATGATTTGATTAATGATTTATGATTCAATTCATGATTCAATTCTTGATTCATGATTCGATTCATGATTCATGATTCAATTCATGATTCATGTTTCATGATTCAATTCATGATTCATGATTCAATTCATGATTCATAATTCATGATTTATGATTCAATTTATGATTCATGATTCAATTCATGATTCATGAATCATGATTCAATTCATGATTCATAATTCATGATTCATGATTCAATTCATGATTCATAATTCATGATTTATGATTCAATTTATGATTCGTGATTCATGATTCGTGATTCATGATTCATGATTAATGATTCAATTCATGATTCGACTTATGATTCATGATTCAATTCATGATTTATGATTCAATTCATGATTCGATGATTCGATTCCTGACTAAAATCATGATTCATGATTCAAATCATGATTCAGAATTCATGATTCAATTCATGATTCATGATTCATGATTTAATTCACGATTCATGATTCATGATTCAATTCATGATTCAATTCATGATTCAATTCATGATTCAATTCATGATTCAATTCATGATTCAATTCATGATTCATGATTCGATTAATGATTCATGATTTAATTCATGAATCAATTCATGATTCATGATTCAATTCATGATTCAATTCATAATTCATGATTCAATTCATGATTCATGGTTCACGATTCAATTTATGATTCGTGATTCATGATTCAATTCATGATTCATGATTCATGATTCAATTCATGATTGGATTTATGACTCATGATTCATGATTCAATTCATGATTCATGATTCATGATTCATGATTCAATTAAAGATTCATGATTCAATTCATTATTCATGATTCAATTCATGATTCGATTCCTGATTCAATTTATGATTCATGATTCAATTCATGATTCATGATTCATGATTCAATTCATGATTCATGATTCATGATTCAATTCATGATTCAATTCATGATTCATAATTCATGATTCATGATTCATGATTCAATTCATGATTCATGATTTATGATTCAATTCATGATTCATGATTCATGATTCAATTCGTGGTTCATAATTTAATTCATGATTCAATTCATTATTTATGATTTGATTAATGATTTATGATTCAATTCATGATTCAATTCATGATTCATGATTCGATTCATGATTCATGATTCATGATTCAATTCATGATTCATGATTCATGATTAAATTCATGATTCATGTTTCATGATTAAATTCATGATTCATGATTCATGATTCAATTCATGATTCGTGATTCATTATTCATGATTCAATTCATGATTCAATTCATGATTCAATTCATGATTCATAATTCATGATTCATGATTCAATTCATGATTCATAATTCATGATTCATGATTCAATTCATGATTCAATTCATGATTCATGATTCATGATTTGATTTATGATTTATGATTCATGATTTAATTCATGATTCATGATTCAATTCATGATTCATGATTCATGATTCTATTCATGATTCATGATTCATGATTCGATTCATGATTCATGATTCAATTCATGATTCATGTTTCATGATTAAATTCATGATTCATGATTCAATTTATGATTCGTGATTCATGATTCATGATTCAATTCATGATTCAATTCATGATTCATGATTCAATTCATGATTCATGATTCAATTTATGATTCATAATTCATGATTCATGATTCAATTTATGATTCAATTTATGATTCGTAAATTCATGATTCATGATTCAATTCATGATTCATGATTCATGATTCAATTCATGATTCATGATTCATGATTCAATTCATGATTCATGATTCATGATTCATGATTCAATTCATGATTCATGATTCATTATTCGATTCATGATTCATGATTTGATTTATGATTTATGATTCATGATTTAATTCATGATTCATGATTCATGATTCAATTCATGATTCAATTCATGTTTCAATTCGTGATTCATAATTTAATTCATGATTCAATTCATGATTCATGATTTGATTAATGATTTATGATTCAATTCATGATTCAATTCATGATTCATGATTCGATTCATGATTCATGATTCAATTCATGATTCATGATTCGATTCATGATCCATGATTCAATTCATGATTCATGTTTCATGATTAAATTCATGATTCAATTTATGATTCGTAATTCATGATTTATGATTCAATTGATGATTCATGATTCATGATTCATTATTCAATTCATGATTCATGATTCATTATTCAATTCATGATTCATGATTCATGATTTAATTTATGATTCATGATTCATGATTCAATTCATGATTCATGATTCAATTCATGATTCAATTCATGATTCATGATTCAAATCATGATTCAATTCATGATTCATAATTCATGATTCATGATTCAATTCATAATTTATTATTTATGATTCATGATTCAATTCATGATTCATGATTCATGATTCAATTCATGATTCATGATTCAATTCATGATTCATGATTCATGATTCATGATTCATGATTCAATTTATGATTCAAAATTCATGATTTATGATTCAATTCATGATTCATGATTCAATTCATGATTCATGATTCATGATTCAATTCATGATTCATGATTCAATTCATGATTCATGATTCATGATTCATGATTCATGATTCAATTCATGATTCATAATTCATGATTTATGATTCAATTCATGATTCGTGATTCATGATTCATGATTCATGATTGATGATTTGATTCCTGATTAAAATCATGATTCATGATTCAATTCATGATTCAGAATTCATGATTCAATTCATGATTCATGATTCATGATTCATGATTTAATTCACGATTCATGATTCATGATTCAATTCATGATTCAATTCATGATTCAATTCATGATTCAATTCATGATTCAATTCATGATTCATGATTCGATTAATGATTCATGATTTAATTCATGAATCAATTCATGATTTATGATTCATGATTCGATTCATGATTCATGATTCAATTCATGATTCATGGTTCACGATTCAATTTATGATTCGTGATTCATGATTCAATTCATGATTCATGATTCATGATTCAATTCATGATTGGATTTATGACTCATGATTCATGATTCAATTCATGATTCATAATTCATTATTTATGATTCAATTCATGATTCGATTCCTGATTCAATTTATGATTCATGATTCAATTCATGATTCATGATTCATGATTCAATTCATGATTCATGATTCATGATTCAATTCATGATTCAATTCATGATTCATAATTCATGATTCATGATTCATGATTGAATTCATGATTCATGATTTATGATTCAATTCATGATTCATGATTCATGATTCAATTTGTGATTCATAATTTAATTCATGATTCAATTCATGATTTATGATTTGATTAATGATTTATGATTCAATTCATGATTCAATTCATGATTCATGATTTGATTATTGATTTATGATTCAATTCATGATTCAATTCATGATTCATGATTCGATTCATGATTCATGATTTAATTCATGATTCATGATTCATGATTCGATTCATGATTCATGATTCAATTCATGATTCATGTTTCATGATTAAATTCATGATTCATGATTCATGATTCAATTCATGATTCGTGATTCATTATTCATGATTCAATTCATGATTCGTGATTCATTATTCATGATTCAATTCATGATTCATAATTCATGATTTATGATTCAATTCATGATTCATAATTCATGATTCATGATTCAAATTATGATTCAATTCATGATTCATGATTCATGATTCGATTTATGATTTATGATTCATGATTTAATTCATGATTCATGATTGAATTCATGATTCATGATTCATGATTCGATTCATGATTCATGATTCAATTCATGATTCATGTTTCATGATTAAATTCATGATTCATGATTCAATTTATGATTCGTGATTCATGATTCATGAATCAATTCATGATTCAATTCATGATTCATAATTCATGATTCATGATTCAATTCATGATTCATAATTCATGATTCATGATTCAGTTCATGATTCAATTTATGATTCGTAAATTCATAATTCATGATTCAATTCATGATTCATGATTCATGATTCAATTCATGATTCATGATTCAATTCATGATTCATGATTCATGATTCAATTCATGATTCATGATTCATGATTCGATTCATGATTCATGATTTGATTTATGATTTATGATTCATGATTTAATTCATGATTCATGATTCATGATTCATGATTCATGATTCAATTCATGATTCAATTCATGATTCAATTCGTGATTCATGATTTGATTAATGATTTATGATTCAATTCATGATTCAATTCATGATTCATGATTCGATTCATGATTCATGATTCAATTCATGATTCATGATTCGATTCATGATCCATGATTCAATTCATGATTCATGTTTCATGATTAAATTCATGATTCATGATTCATGATTCAATTTATGATTCGTAATTCATGATTTATGATTCAATTCATGATTCATAATTCATGATTCATGATTCAATTGATGATTGATGATTCATGATTCAATTAATGATTCATGATTCATAATTTATGATTCAATTCATGATTCATAATTCATGATTCATGATTCAATTGATGATTCATGATTCATGATTCAATTCATGATTCATGATTCAATTCATGATTCATGATTCAATTCATAATTCATGATTCATGATTCAATTCATGATTCAATTCATGATTCATGATTCATGATTCAATTCATGATTCATGATTCAAATCATGATTCATGATTCAATTCATGATTCATAATTCATGATTCATGATTCAATTCATGATTTATTATTCATGATTCATGATTCAATTCATGATTCATGATTCAAGATTCAATTTATGATTCAAAATTCATGATTTATGATTCAATGCACGATTCATGATTCATTTCATGATTCATGATTCATGATTCAATTAATGATTCATGATTCATTTCATGATTCATGATTCATGATTCATGATTCAATTCATGATTCATAATTCATGATTTATGATTCAATTTATGATTCGTGATTCATGATTCATGATTCAATTCATGATTCATGATTCAATTCATGATTCATGATTCATGATTCATGATTCAATTTATGATTCAAAATTCATGATTTATGATTCAATTCATGATTCATGATTCAATTCATGATTCATGATTCATGATTCAATTCATGATTCATGATTCAATTCATGATTCATAATTCATGATTTATGATTCAATTTATGATTCGTGATTCATGATTCGTGATTCATGATTCATGATTTATGATTCAATTCATGATTCATGATTCAATTCATGATTCATGATTCATGATTCAATTCATGATTCATGATTCAATTCATGATTCATAATTCATGATTTATGATTCAATTTATGATTCGTGATTCATGATTCGTGATTCATGATTCATGATTAATGATTCAATTCATGATTCGACTTATGATTCATGATTCAATTCATGATTTATGATTCAATTCATGATTCGATGATTCGATTCCTGATTAAAATCATGATTCATGATTCAATTCATGATTCAGAATTCATGATTCAATTCATGATTCATGATTCATGATTCATGATTTAATTCACGATTCATGATTCATGATTCAATTCATGATTCAATTCATGATTCAATTCATGATTCAATTCATGATTCAATTAATGATTCATGATTCGATTAATGATTCATGATTTAATTCATGAATCAATTCATGATTCATGATTCATGATTCAATTCATGATTCATGATTCAATTCATGATTCATGGTTCACGATTCAATTTATGATTCGTGATTCATGATTCAATTCATGATTCATGATTCATGATTCAATTCATGATTCAATTCATGATTCATGATTCATGATTCATGATTCAATTAAAGATTCATGATTCAATTCATTATTCATGTTTCAATTCATGATTCGATTCCTGATTAAATTTATGATTCATGATTCAATTCATGATTCATGATTCATGATTCATGATTCAATTCATGATTCAATTCATGATTCATAATTCATGATTCATGATTCATGATTCAATTCATGATTCATAATTTAATTCTTGATTCAATTCTTGATTTATGATTTGATTAATGATTTATGATTCAATTCATGATTCATGATTTGATTAATGATTTATGATTCAATTCATGATTCAATTCATGATTCATGATTCGATTCATGATTCATGATTCATGATTCATGATTCAATTCATGATTCATGATTCATGATTCGATTCATGATTCATGATTCAATTCATGATTCATGTTTCATGATTAAATTCATGATTCATGATTCATGATTCAATTTATGATTCGTGATTCATTATTCATGATTCAATTCATGATTCAATTCATGATTCATAATTTATTATTCATGATTCAATTCATGATTCAATTTATGATTCGTAAATTCATGATTCATGATTCAATTCATGATTCATGATTCATGATTCAATTCATGATTCATGATTCATTTCATGATTCATGATTCATGATTCAATTCATGATTCATTATTCGATTCATGGTTCATGATTTAATTCATGATTCATGATTCATGATTCAATTCATGATTCAATTCATGATTCAATTCGAGATTCATAATTTAATTAATGATTCAATTCATGATTCATGATTTGATTAATGATTTATGATTCAATTCATGATTTATGATTCGATTCATGATTCATGATTCAATTCATGATTCATGATTCGATTCATGATCCATGATTCAATTCATGATTCATTATTCGATTCATGATTCATGTTTCAATTCATGAATCATGTTTCATGATTAAATTCATGATTCATGATTCAATTTATGATTCGTGATTTATGATTCATGATTCAATTCATGATTCAATTCAATTTTCATAATTCATGATTTATGATTCAATTCATGATTCATAATTCATGATTCATGATTCAATTCATGATTCATGATTCAATTCATGATTCATGATTCAATTCATGATTCAATTCATGATTCATAATTCATGATTTATGATTCAATTCATGATTCATGATTTATTTCATGATTTATGAATCATGATTCATGATTCAATTCATGATTCATGATTCATGATATGATTCATGATTCATGATTTTATTTATGATTTATGATTCATGATTTAATTCATGATTCATGATTCAATTGATGATTCATGATTCATGATTCAATTCATGATTCAAATCATGATTCATGATTCATGATTTAATTTATGATTCATGATTCATAATTCAATTCATGATTCATGATTCATGATTCAATTCATGATTCAATTCATGATTCATGAATTATGATTCATGATATAATTCATGATTCATGATTCAATTCATGATTCATGATTCAATTCATGATTCATAATTCATGATTCATAATTCAATTCATGATTCATGATTCAATTCATGATTTAATTCATGATTCATGATTTGATTAATGATTTATGATTCAATTCATGATTCAATTCTTGATTCATGATTCGATTCATGATTCATGATTCAATTCATGATTCATGATTCATGATTCAATTCATGATTCATGATTCAATTCATGATTCATAATTCATGATTTAGGATTCAATTTATGATTCATGATTCAATTCATGATTCATGAATCATGATTCAATTCATGATTCATAATTCATGATTTATGATTCAATTTATGATTCATGATTCGATTCATAAATCATGATTTGATTTATGATTTATGATTCATGATTTAATTCATGATTCATGATTCATGATTCAATTGATGATTCATGATTCAATTCATGATTTATGATTCATGATTCGATTTATGATTTATGATTCATGATTTAATTCATGATTCATGATTCAATTCATGATTCATGATTCATGATTCAATTCATTGTTCAATTCATGATTCAATTCATGATACATGATTCATGATTCAATTCATGATTCATGATTTATGATTCATGATTCATGATTCAATTCATGATTCATATTTCATGATTTATGATTCAATTTATGATTTATGATTCATGATTCAATTCATGATTCAATTCGTGATTCATAATTTAATTCATGATTTAATTCATGATTCATGATTTGATTAATGATTTATGATTCAATTCATGATTCATTTCATGATTCATGATTTGATTAATGATTTATGATTCAATTCATGATTCAATTCATGATTCATAATTCGATTCATGATTCATGATTCATGATTCAATTCATAATTCAATTTATGATTCATGATTCATGATTCATGATTCAATTCATGATTCAATTCATGATTCATAATTCATGATTCATGATTCAATTCATGATTCATAATTCATGATTCAATTTATGATTCAATTTATGATTCGTAAATTCATGATTCATGATTCAATTCATGATTCATGATTAATGATTCAATTCATGATTCGACTTATGATTCATGATTCAATTCATGATTTATGATTCAATTCATGATTCGATGATTCGATTCCTGATTAAAATCATGATTCATGATTCAATTCATGATTTAGAATTCATGACTCAATTCATGATTCATGATTCATGATTCATGATTTAATTCACGAGTTCATGATTCATGATTCAATTCATGATTCAATTCATGATTCAATTTATGATTCATCTAATGTTTCATGATTCGATTAATTATTCATGATTTAATTCATGAATCAATTCATGATTCATGATTCATGATTCAATTCATGATTCATGATTCAATTCATGATTCATGGTTCACGATTCAATTTATGATTCGTGATTCATGATTCAATTCATGATTCAATTCATGATTCATGATTCATGATTCAATTAAAGATTCATGATTCAATTCATTATTCATGTTTCAATTCATGATTCGATTCCTGATTCAATTTATGATTCATGATTCAATTCATGATTCATGATTCATGATTCAATTCAAGATTCATGATTCATGATTCAATTAAAGATTCAATTCATGATTCATAATTCATGATTTATGATTCAATTCATGATTCATAATTCATGATTCATGATTCAATTCATGATTCATGATTCAATTCATGATTCATGATTCATGATTCATGATTCAATTCATGATTCATGATTTATTTCATGATTCATGATTCATGATTCATGATTCAATTCATGATTCATGATTCATGATTCGATTCATGATTCATGATTTTATTTATGATTTATGATTCATGATTTAATTCATGATTCATGATTCAATTGATGATTCATGATTCATGATTCAATTCATGATTCAATTCATGATTCATGATTCATGATTTAATTTATGATTCATGATTCATGATTCAATTCATGATTCATGATTCATGATTCAATTCATGATTCAATTCATGATTCATGAATTATGATTCATGATATAATTCATGATTCATGATTCAATTCATGATTCATGATTCAATTCATGATTCATAATTCATGATTCATAATTCAATTCATGATTCATGATTCAATTCATGATTTAATTCATGATTCATGATTTGATTAATGATTTATGATTCAATTCATGATTCATGATTCGATTCATGATTCATGATTCAATTCATGATTCATGATTCATGATTCAATTCACGATTCATGATTCAATTCATGATTCATAATTCATGATTTATGATTCAATTTATGATTCATGATTCAATTCATGATTCATGAATCATGATTTAATTCATGATTCATAATTCATGATTTATGATTCAATTTATGATTCATAATTCGATTCATAAATCATGATTTGATTTATGATTTATGATTCATGATTTAATTCATGATACATGATTCATGATTCAATTGATGATTCATGATTCAATTCATGATTCAATTCATGATTCATGATTTATGATTTAATTTATGTTTCATGATTCATGATTCAATTCATGATTCATGATTCATGATTCAATTCATGATTCAATTCATGATTCAATTTATGATTCATCTAATGATTCATGATTCGATTAATGATTCATGATTTAATTCATGAATCAATTCATGATTCATGATTCATGATTCAATTCATGATTCATGATTCAATTCATGATTCATGGTTCACGATTCAATTTATGATTCGTGATTCATGATTCAATTCATGATTCAATTCATGATTCATGATTCATGATTCAATTAAAGATTCATGATTCAATTCATTATTCATGTTTCAATTCATGATTCGATTCCTGATTCAATTTATGATTCATGATTCAATTCATGATTCATGATTCATGATTCAATTCATGATTCATGATTCATGATTCAATTAAAGATTCAATTCATGATTCATAATTCATGATTTATGATTTAATTCATGATTCATAATTCATGATTCATGATTCAATTCATGATTCATGATTCAATTCATGATTCATGATTCATGATTCATGATTCAATTCATGATTCATGATTTATTTCATGATTCATGATTCATGATTCATGATTCATGATTCAATTCATGATTCATGATTCATGATTCGATTCATGATTCATGATTTTATTTATGATTTATGATTCATGATTTAATTCATGATTCATGATTCAATTGATGATTCATGATTCATGATTCAATTCATGATTCAATTCATGATTCATGATTCATGATTTAATTTATGATTCATGATTCATGATTCAATTCATGATTCATGATTCATGATTCAATTCATGATTCATGATTCATGATTCAATTCATGATTCAATTCATGATTCATGAATTATGATTCATGATATAATTCATGATTCATGATTCAATTCATGATTCATGATTCAATTCATGATTCATAATTCATGATTCATAATTCAATTCATGATTCATGATTCAATTCATGATTTAATTCATGATTCATGATTTGATTAATGATTTATGATTCAATTCATGATTCATGATTCGATTCATGATTCATGATTCAATTCATGATTCATGATTCATTATTCAATTCATGATTCATGATTCAATTCATGATTCATAATTCATGATTTATGATTCAATTTATGATTCATGATTCAATTCATGATTCATGAATCATGATTTAATTCATGATTCATAATTCATGATTTATGATTCAATTTATGATTCATAATTCGATTCATAAATCATGATTTGATTTATGATTTATGATTCATGATTTAATTCATGATACATGATTCATGATTCAATTGATGATTCATGATTCAATTCATGATTCAATTCATGATTCATGATTTATGATTTAATTTATGTTTCATGATTCATGATTCAATTCATGATTCATGATTCATGATTCAATTCATGATTCAATTCATGATTCATGATTCATGATTCGATTTATGATTTATGATTCATGATTTAATTCATGATTCATGATTCAATTCATGATTCATGATTCATGATTCAATTCATTATTCAATTCATGATTCAATTCATGATACATGATTCATGATTCAATTCATGATTCATGATTTATGATTCATGATTCATGATTCAATTCATGATTCATATTTCATGATTTATGATTCAATTTATGATTCATGATTCATGATTCAATTCATGATTCATGATTCATGATTCAATTCATGATTCAATTCATGATTCAATTCGTGATTCATAATTTAATTCATGATTTAATTCATGATTCATGATTTGATTAATGATTTATGATTCAATTCATGATTCAATTCATGATTCATGATTTTAATAATTATTTATGATTCAATTCATGATTCAATTCATGATTCATGATTCAATTCATGATTCATGATTCATGATTCAATTCATGATTCAATTCATGATTCAATTCATGATTCAATTCATGATTCAATTCATGATTCATAATTCATGATTCATGATTTAATTCATGATTCATAATTCATGATTCATGATTCAATTCATGATTCAATTTATGATTCGTAAATTCATGATTCATGATTCAATTCATAATTCATGATTTATGATTCAATTCATGATTCGATGATTCGATTCCTGATTAAAATCATGATTCATGATTCAATTCATGATTTAGAATTCATGATTCAATTCATGATTCATGATTCATGATTCATGATTTAATTCACGATTCATGATTCAATTCATGATTCAATTCATGATTCAATTAATGATTCATGATTCGATTAATGATTCATGATTTAATTCATGAATCAATTCATGATTCATGATTCATGATTCAATTCATGATTCATTATTCAATTCATGATTCATGGTTCACGATTCAATTTATGATTCGTGATTCATGACTCAATTCATGATTCATGATTCATGATTTAATTCATGATTCAATTCATGATTCATGATTCATGATTCAATTAAAGATTCATGATTCAATTCACGATTCATGATTCATGATTTGATTCATGATTTATGATTTTATTTATGATTTATGATTCATGATTTAATTCATGATTCATGATTCAATTGATGATTCATGATTCATGATTCAATTCATGATTCAATTCATGATTCATGATTCATGATTTAATTTAAGATTTATGATTCATGATTCAATGCATGATTCATGATTCATGATTCAATTCATGATTCATGAATTATGATTCATGATATAATTCATGATTCATGATTCAATTCATGATTCATGATTCAATTCATGATTCATAATTCATGATTCATAATTCAATTCATGATTCATGATTCAATTCATGATTCAATTCTTGATTCATGATTCGATTCATGATTCATGATTCCAATTCATGATTCATAATTCATGATTTATGATTCAATTTATGATTCATGATTCAATTCATGATTCATGATTCATGATTCAATTCATGATTCATAATTCATGATTTATGATTCAATTTATGATTCATGATTCGATTCATAAATCATGATTTGATTTATGATTTATGATTCATGATTTAATTCATGATTCATGATTCATGATTCAATTGATGATTCATGATTCAATTCATGATTCAATTCATGATTCATGATTCATGATTTAATTCATTATTCAATTCATGATTCAATTCATGATACATGATTCATGATTCAATTCATGATTCATGATTTATGATTCATGATTCATGATTCAATTCATGATTCATATTTCATGATTTATGATTCAATTTATGATTCATGATTCATGATTCAATTCATGATTCATGATTCATGATTCAATTCATGATTCAATTCATGATTCAATTCGTGATTCATAATTTAATTCATGATTTAATTCATGATTCATGATTTGATTAATGATTTATGATTCAATTCATGATTCAATTCATGATTCATGATTTTAATAATTATTTATGATTCAATTCATGATTCAATTCATGATTCATGATTCAATTCATGATTCATGATTCATGATTCAATTCATGATTCAATTCATGATTCAATTCATGATTCAATTCATGATTCAATTCATGATTCATAATTCATGATTCATGATTTAATTCATGATTCATAATTCATGATTCATGATTCAATTCATGATTCAATTTATGATTCGTAAATTCATGATTCATGATTCAATTCATAATTCATGATTTATGATTCAATTCATGATTCGATGATTCGATTCCTGATTAAAATCATGATTCATGATTCAATTCATGATTTAGAATTCATGATTCAATTCATGATTCATGATTCATGATTCATGATTTAATTCACGATTCATGATTCAATTCATGATTCAATTCATGATTCAATTAATGATTCATGATTCGATTAATGATTCATGATTTAATTCATGAATCAATTCATGATTCATGATTCATGATTCAATTCATGATTCATTATTCAATTCATGATTCATGGTTCACGATTCAATTTATGATTCGTGATTCATGACTCAATTCATGATTCATGATTCATGATTTAATTCATGATTCAATTCATGATTCATGATTCATGATTCAATTAAAGATTCATGATTCAATTCACGATTCATGATTCATGATTTGATTCATGATTTATGATTTTATTTATGATTTATGATTCATGATTTAATTCATGATTCATGATTCAATTGATGATTCATGATTCATGATTCAATTCATGATTCAATTCATGATTCATGATTCATGATTTAATTTAAGATTTATGATTCATGATTCAATGCATGATTCATGATTCATGATTCAATTCATGATTCATGAATTATGATTCATGATATAATTCATGATTCATGATTCAATTCATGATTCATGATTCAATTCATGATTCATAATTCATGATTCATAATTCAATTCATGATTCATGATTCAATTCATGATTCAATTCTTGATTCATGATTCGATTCATGATTCATGATTCAATTCATGATTCATAATTCATGATTTATGATTCAATTTATGATTCATGATTCAATTCATGATTCATGATTCATGATTCAATTCATGATTCATAATTCATGATTTATGATTCAATTTATGATTCATGATTCGATTCATAAATCATGATTTGATTTATGATTTATGATTCATGATTTAATTCATGATTCATGATTCATGATTCAATTGATGATTCATGATTCAATTCATGATTCAATTCATGATTCATGATTCATGATTTAATTTATGATTCATGATTCATGATTCAATTCATGATTCATGATTCATGATTCAATTCATGATTCAATTCATGATTCATGATTCATGATTCGATTTATGATTTATGATTCATGATTTAATTCATGATTCATGATTCAATTCATGATTCATGATTCATGATTCAATTCATTATTCAATTCATGATTCAATTCATGATACATGATTCATGATTCAATTCATGATTCATGATTTATGATTCATGATTCATGATTCAATTCATGATTCATATTTCATGATTTATGATTCAATTTATGATTCATGATTCATGATTCGATTCATGATTCATGATTTGATTTATGATTTATGATTCATGATTTAATTGATGATTCATGATTTATGATTCAATTGATGATTCATGATTCATGATTGAATTCATGATTCAATTCATGATTTATGATTCATGATTTAATTTATGATTCATGATTCATGATTCAATTCATGATTCATGACTCATGATTCATTTCATGATCAAATTCATGATTCATAATTCATGATTCATGATTCATGATTCAATTCATGATTCATGATTTATGATTCAATTCATGATTCAATTCATGATTCATGATTCATGATTCAATTCATGATTCAATTCATGATTCAATTCGTGATTCATAATTTAATTCATGATTTAATTCATGATTCATGATTTGATTAATGATTTATGATTCAATTCATGATTCAATTCATGATTCATGATTTGATTAATGATTTATGATTCAATTCATGATTCAATTCATGATTCAATTTATGATTCGTGATTCATGATTCATGATTCAATTCATGATTCAATTCATGATTCATAATTCATGATTCATGATTCAATTCATGATTCATAATTCATGATTCATGATTCAATTCATGATTCAATTTATGATTCGTAAATTCATGATTCATGATTCAATTCATGATTCATGATTTATGATTCAATTCATGATTCATGATTCATTTCATGATTCATGATTCATGATTCAATTCATGATTCATGATTCGATTCATGATTCATGATTTGATTTATGATTTATGATTCATGATTTAATTCTTGATTCATGATTCATGATTCAATTCATGATTCAATTCATGATTCAATTTGAGATTCATAATTTAATTCATGATTCAATTCATGATTCATGATTTGATTAATGATTTATGATTCAATTCATGATTCATGATTCGATTCATGATTCATGATTCAATTCATGATTCATTATTCATGATTCGATTCATGATTCATGATTCAATTCATGAATCATGTTTCATGATTAAATTCATGATTCATGATTCATGATTCAATTTATGATTCGTGATTCATGATTCATGATTCAATTCATGATTCAATTCATGATTCATGATTCGATTCATGATTCATGATTTGATTTATGATTTATGTTTCATGATTTAATTCATGATTCATGATTCAATTGATGATTCATGATTCATGATTCATTTCATGATTCAATTCATGATTCATGATTCATGATTTAATTTATGATTCATGATTTATGATTCAATTCATGATTCATGATTCATGATTCAATTCATGATTCAATTCATGATTCATGATTCATGATATAATTCATGATTCATGATTCAATTCATGATTCATGATTCAATTCATGATTCATAATTCATGATTCATGATTCAATTCATGATTCGATTCATGATTCATGATTCAATTCATGATTCATGATTCATGATTCAATTCATGATTCATGATTCAATTCATGATTCATAATTCATGATTTATGATTCAATTTATGATTCATGATTCAATTCATGATTCATGAATCATGATTTAATTCATGATTCATAATTCATGATTTATGATTCAATTTATGATTCATAATTCGATTCATAAATCATGATTTGATTTATGATTTATGATTCATGATTTAATTCATGATACATGATTCATGATTCAATTGATGATTCATGATTCAATTCATGATTCAATTCATGATTCATGATTTATGATTTAATTTATGTTTCATGATTCATGATTCAATTCATAATTCATGATTCATGATTCAATTCATGATTCAATTCATGATTCATGATTCATGATTCGATTTATGATTTATGATTCATGATTTAATTCATGATTCATGATTCAATTCATGATTCATGATTCATGATTCAATTCATTATTCAATTCATGATTCAATTCATGATACATGATTCATGATTCAATTCATGATTCATGATTTATGATTCATGATTCATGATTCAATTCATGATTCATATTTCATGATTTATGATTCAATTTATGATTCATGATTCATGATTCAATTCATGATTCATGATTCATGATTCAATTCATGATTCAATTCATGATTCAATTCGTGATTCATAATTTAATTCATGATTTAATTCATGATTCATGATTTGATTAATGATTTATGATTCAATTCATGATTCAATTCATGATTCATGATTTTAATAATTATTTATGATTCAATTCATGATTCAATTCATGATTCATAATTCGATTCATGATTCATGATTCATGATTCAATTCATGATTCAATTCATGATTCAATTCATGATTCATGATTCAATTCATGATTCAATTCATGATTCATAATTCATGATTCATGATTTAATTCATGATTCATAATTCATGATTCATGATTCAATTCATGATTCAATTTATGATTCGTAAATTCATGATTCATGATTCAATTCATGATTCATGATTAATGATTCAATTCATGATTCGACTTATGATTCATGATTCAATTCATGATTTATGATTCAATTCATGATTCGATGATTCGATTCCTGATTAAAATCATGATTCATGATTCAATTCATGATTTAGAATTCATGATTCAATTCATGATTCATGATTCATGATTCATGATTAAATTCACGATTCATGATTCAATTCATGATTCAATTCATGATTCAATTAATGATTCATGATTCGATTAATGATTCATGATTTAATTCATGAATCAATTCATGATTCATGATTCATGATTCAATTCATGATTCATGATTCAATTCATGATTCATGGTTCACGATTCAATTTATGATTCGTGATTCATGACTCAATTCATGATTCATGATTCATGATTTAATTCATGATTCAATTCATGATTCATGATTCATGATTCAATTAAAGATTCATGATTCAATTCATGATTCATGATTCATGATTTGATTCATGATTTATGATTTTATTTATGATTTATGATTCATGATTTAATTCATGATTCATGATTCAATTGATGATTCATGATTCATGATTCAATTCATGATTCAATTCATGATTCATGATTCATGATTTAATTTAAGATTCATGATTCATGATTCAATTCATGATTCATGATTCATGATTCAATTCATGATTCATGAATTATGATTCATGATATAATTCATGATTCATGATTCAATTCATGATTCATGATTCAATTCATGATTCATAATTCATGATTCATAATTCAATTCATGATTCATGATTCAATTCATGATTCATGATTCAATTCATGATTTAATTCATGATTCATGATTTGATTAATGATTTATGATTCAATTCATGATTCAATTCTTGATTCATGATTCGATTCATGATTCATGATTCAATTCATGATTCATGATTCATGATTCAATTCATGATTCATGATTCAATTCATGATTCATAATTCATGATTTATGATTCAATTTATGATTCATGATTCAATTCATGATTCATGATTCATGATTCAATTCATGATTCATAATTCATGATTTATGATTCAATTTATGATTCATGATTCGATTCATAAATCATGATTTGATTTATGATTTATGATTCATGATTTAATTCATGATTCATGAATCATGATTCAATTGATGATTCATGATTCAATTCATGATTCAATTCATGATTCATGATTCATGATTTAATTTATGATTCATGATTCATGATTCAATTCATGATTCATGATTCATGATTCAATTCATGATTCGATTCATGATTCATGATTCGATTTATGATTTATGATTCATGATTTAATTCATGATTCATGATTCAATTCATGATTCATGATTCATGATTCAATTCATTATTCAATTCATGATTCAATTCATGATACATGATTCATGATTCAATTCATGATTCATGATTTATGATTCATGATTTATGATTCAATTCATGATTCATATTTCATGATTTATGATTCAATTTATGATTCATGATTCATGATTCGATTCATGATTCATGATTTGATTTATGATTTATGATTCATGATTTAATTGATGATTCATGATTTATGATTCAATTGATGATTCATGATTCATGATTGAATTCATGATTCAATTCATGATTTATGATTCATGATTTAATTTATGATTCATGATTCATGATTCAATTCATGATTCATGACTCATGATTCATTTCATGATCAAATTCATGATTCATAATTCATGATTCATGATTCATGATTCAATTCATGATTCATGATTTATGATTCAATTCATGATTCAATTCATGATTCATGATTCATGATTCAATTCATGATTCAATTCATGATTCAATTCGTGATTCATAATTTAATTCATGATTTAATTCATGATTCATGATTTGATTAATGATTTATGATTCAATTCATGATTCAATTCATGATTCATGATTTGATTAATGATTTATGATTCAATTCATGATTCAATTCATGATTCAATTTATGATTCGTGATTCATGATTCATGATTCAATTCATGATTCAATTCATGATTCATAATTCATGATTCATGATTCAATTCATGATTCATAATTCATGATTCATGATTCAATTCATGATTCAATTTATGATTCGTAAATTCATGATTCATGATTCAATTCATGATTCATGATACATGATTCAATTCATGATTCATGATTCATTTCATGATTCATGATTCATGATTCATGATTCAATTCATGATTCATGATTCGATTCATGATTCATGATTTGATTTATGATTTATGATTTATGAT
>NW_027446512.1:0-54746 GCF_038048845.1 Mixophyes fleayi | reverse complement strand
TTCATGATTCAATTGATGATTCATGATTCATGATTCAATTCATGATTTCAATTCTTGAATCATGATTCATGATTCATGATTCAATTCATGATTTATGATTCAATTCATGATTCATAATTAATGATTCATGATTCAATTCATGATTCATGATTCGATTAATGATTTATGATTCAATTCTTGATTCATGATTCGATTCATGATTCATGATTCAATTTATGATTCATAATTCATGATTCGATTCATAAATCATGATTCAATTCATGATTCATGTTTCATGATTCATGATTCAATTCATGATTCATGATTCATGATTCAATTCATGATTCATGATTCGATTCATGATTCATGATTCAATTCATGATTCATGTTTCATGATTCATGATTCAATTCATGATTCATGATTCAATTCATGATTCAATTCATGATTCATAATTCATGATTCTTGATTCAATTCTTCATTCATAATTCATGATTCATGATTCAATTCATGATTCATGATTCGATTCATGATTCATGATTCAATTCATGATTCATGATTCATGATTCAAATCATGATTCAATTCATGATTCAAGATTCATGATTCAATTTATGATTCATGATTCATGATTCAATTCATGATTCATGATTCAAATCATGATTCAATTCATGATTCATGATTCACGATTCATGATTCAAATCATGATTCATGATTCAATTCATGATTCATAATTCATGATTCATGATTCAATTCATGATTAATGATTCGATTCAAGAATCATGATTCAAGATTTGATTCATGATTCATGATTCATGATTCAATTCTTGATTCATAATTCATGATTCATGATTCATTTCATGATTCATGATTCATGATTTGATTCATAATTCATGATTCATGATTCAATTCATAATTCATAATTCATGATTCGATTCATGATTCATGATTCAATTCATGATTCATGATTCATGATTCGATTCATGATTCATGATTCAATTCATGATTCATGATTCAAGATTAAATTTATGATTTAATTCATGATTCATGATTCAATTTATGATTCATGATTAATGATTCATGATTCATGATTCAATTCATGATTCATGATTCAATTCATGATTCAATTCATGATTCAATTCATGATTCATGATTCATGATACATGATTCATGATTAATGATTCAATTCATAAATCATGATTCAATTCATGATTCAATTCATGATTCATAAATCATAATTCATGATTCAATTCATGTTTCATGATTCATGATTCATGATTCAATTCATGATTCATGATTCAATTCATTATTCGATTCCTGATTAAAATCATGATTCATGATTCAATTCATGATTCATGATTCAATTCATGATTCATGATTCATGATTCATGATTCAATTCATGATTCATGATTCAATTCATGATTCAATTCATGATTCATGATTCAATTCATGATTTGATTCATGATTCATGATTCATCGCTTAAATTCATGATTCATGATTCGATTCATGATTAAATTCATGTTTCATGATTCATGATTCATAATTCATGATTCAATTCATGATTCATGATTCAATTCATGATTCGATTCCTGATTAAAATCATGATTCATGATTCAATTCATGATTCATGATTCATGATTCAATTCATGATTCAATTCATGATTCAATTCATTATTCATGATTCAATTCATGATTCAATTCATGTTTCATGATTCATGATTCATGATTCAATTCATGATTCATGATTCAATTCATGATTCGATTCCTGATTAAAATTATGATTCATGATTCAATTCATGATTCAATTCATGATTCATGATTCATGATTCATGATTCAATTCATGATTCATGATTCAATTCATGATTCGATTCCTGATTAAAATTATGATTCATGATTCAATTCATGATTCAATTCATGATTCATGATTCATGATTCATGATTCAATTCATGATTCATGATTCAATTCATGATTCAATTCATGATTCATGATTCAATTCATGATTTGATTCATGATTCATGATTCATGCTTCAATTCATGATTCATGATTCGATTCATGATTTCAATTCATGTTTCATGATTCATGATTCATAATTCATGATTCAATTCATGATTCATGATTCAATTCATGATTCATGATTCAATTCATGATTCGATTCCTGATTAAAATCATGATTCATGATTCAATTCATGATTCATGATTCATGATTCAATTCATGATTCATGATTCATGATTCCAATTCATGATTCAATTCATGATTCAATTCATTATTCATGATTCAATTCATGATTCAATTCATGATTCATGATTCAATTAATGATTTATGATTTAATTTATGATTCAATTTCATGATTCATGATTCGATTCATGATTCCTGTATCATGATTCAATTCATGATTCAATTCATGATCCATGATTCAATTCATGATTCATGATTCATGATTCAATTGATGATTCATGATTCATGATTCAATTCATGATTCAATTCTTGAATCATGATTCATGATTCATGATTCAATTCATGATTTATGATTCAATCATGATTCATAATTAATGATTCATGATTCAATTCATGATTCATGATTCGATTAATGAATTATGATTCAATTCTTGATTCATGATTCGATTCATGATTCATGATTCAATTTATGATTCATAATTCATGATTCGATTCATAAATCATGATTCAATTCATGATTCATGTTTCATGATTCATGATTCAATTCATGATTCATGATTCATGATTCAATTCATGATTCATGATTCGATTCATGATTCATGATTCAATTCATGATTCATGTTTCATGATTCATGATTCAATTCATGATTCATGATTCAATTCATGATTCAATTCATGATTCATAATTCATGATTCTTGATTCAATTCTTCATTCATAATTCATGATTCATGATTCAATTCATGATTCATGATTCGATTCATGATTCATGATTCAATTCATGATTCATGATTCATGATTCAAATCATGATTCAATTCATGATTCAAGATTCATGATTCAATTTATGATTCATGATTCATGATTCAATTCATGATTCATGATTCAAATCATGATTCAATTCATGATTCATGATTCACGATTCATGATTCAAATCATGATTCATGATTCAATTCATGATTCATAATTCATGATTCATGATTCAATTCATGATTAATGATTCGATTCAAGAATCGTGATTCATGATTTGATTCATGATTCATGATTCATGATTCAATTCTTGATTCATAATTCATGATTCATGATTCATTTCATGATTCATGATTCATGATTTGATTCATAATTCATGATTCATGATTCAATTCATAATTCATAATTCATGATTCGATTCATGATTCATGATTCAATTCATGATTCATGATTCATGATTCGATTCATGATTCATGATTCAATTCATGATTCATGATTCAAGATTAAATTCATGATTTAATTCATGATTCATGATTCAATTTATGATTCATGATTAATGATTCATGATTCATGATTCAATTCATGATTCATGATTCAATTCATGATTCAATTCATGATTCAATTCATGATTCATGATTCATGATACATGATTCATGATTAATGATTCAATTCATAAATCATGATTCAATTCATGATTCAATTCATGATTCATAAATCATAATTCATGATTCAATTCATGTTCATGATTCATGATTCATGATTCAATTCATGATTCATGATTCAATTCATTATTCGATTCCTGATTAAAATCATGATTCATGATTCAATTCATGATTCATGATTCAATTCATGATTCATGATTCATGATTCATGATTCAATTCATGATTCATGATTCAATTCATGATTCATGATTCAATTCATGATTTGATTCATGATTCATGATTCATGCTTAAATTCATGATTCATGATTCGATTCATGATTGAATTCATGTTTCATGATTCATGATTCATAATTCATGATTCAATTCATGATTCATGATTCAATTCATGATTCGATTCCTGATTAAAATCATGATTCATGATTCAATTCATGATTCATGATTCATGATTCAATTCATGATTCAATTCATGATTCAATTCATTATTCATGATTCAATTCATGATTCAATTCATGATTCATGATTCAATTAATGATTTATGATTTATTTTATGATTCAATTCATGATTCATGATTCGATTCATGATTCCTGTATCATGATTCAATTCATGATTCAGATGATTCATGATTCAATTCATGATCCATGATTCATGATTCGATTCATGATTCATGATTCAATTTATGATTCAATTCTTGAATCATGATTCATGATTCATGATTCAATTCATGATTCATGATTCATGATTCAATTGATGATTCATGATTCATGATTCAATTCATGATTCAATTCTCTTGAATCATGATTCATGATTCATGATTCAATTCATGATTTATGATTCAATTCATGATTCATAATTAATGATTCATGATTTAATTCATGATTCATGATTCGATTAATGATTTATGATTCAATTCTTGATTCATGATTCGATTCATGATTCATGATTCAATTTATGATTCATAATTCATGATTCAATTTCATGATTCATGATTCAATTCATGATTCATGTTTCATGATTCATGGTTCAATTCATGATTCATGATTCATGATTCAATTCATGATTCATGATTTGATTCATGATTCATGATTCAATTCATGATTCATGTTTCATGATTCATGATTTCAATTCATGATTCATGATTCAATTCATGATTCAATTCATGATTCATGTTTCATGATTCATGATTCAATTCATGATTCATGATTCATGATTCAATTCATGATTCATGATTCAATTCATGATTCATGATTCAATTCATGATTCAATTCATGATTCATAATTCATGATTCTTGATTCAATTCTTGATTCATAATTCATGATTCATGATTCAAATTCATGATTCATGATTCATGATCCATGATTGATGATTCGAATTCATGATTCATGATTCGATTCATGATTCATGATTCAATTGATGATTCATGATTCATGATTCAAATCATGATTCAATTCATGATTCAAGATTCATGATTCAGATTTATGATTCACGATTCATGATTCAATTCATGATTCATGATTCAATTCATGATTCATAATTCATGATTCATGATTCAATTCATGATTAATGATTCGATTCAAGAATCGTGATTCATGATTTGATTCATGATTCATGATTCGATTCAAGAATCATGATTCATGATTTGATTCATGATTCATGATTCATGATTCATTATATCAATTCTTGATTCATAATTCATGATTCATGATTCATTTCATGATTCATGATTCGATTCATAATTCATGATTCATGATTCAATTCATAATTCATAATTCAATGATTCGATTCATGATTCATGATTCAATTCATGATTCATGATTCATGATTCGATTCATGATTCATGATTCAATTCATGATTCATGATTCAATTCATGATTCATGATTCATGATTCAATTCATGATTCATGATTCATGATTCAATTCATGATTCATAATTCATGATTCTTGATTCAATTCTTGATTCATAATTCATGATTCATGATTCAATTCATGATTCATGATTCATGATTCATGATTCACGATTCATGATTCATGATTCAATTCATGATTCATGATTCGATTCATGATTCATGATTCATGATTCATGATTCAATTCATGATTCAATTCATGATTCAAGATTCATGATTCATTTTATGATTCATGATTCATGATTCAATTCGGATTCATGATTCATGATTCAAATCATGATTCAATTCATGATTTGATTCATGATTCACGATTAATGATTCAGTTCATGATTCATGATTCAAATCATGATTCATGATTCAATTCATGATTCATAATTCATGATTCATGATTCATTTCATGATTAATGATTCATGATTCGATTCATAATTCATGATTCATGATTCAATTCATGATTCATGTTTCAATTCATGAATCATAAATCATAATTTGTGATTCAATTCATGATTCATGATTTAATTCATGATTCGATTCATGATTCAATTCATGATTTGATTCATGATTCATGATTCATGCTTCAATTCATGATTCATGATTCAATTCATGATTCAATTCATGTTTCATGATTCATGATTCATGATTCAATTCATGATTCATGATTCAATTCATGATTCGATTCCTGATTAAAATTATGATTCATGATTCAATTCATGATTCATGATTCAATTCATGATTCATGATTCATGATTCATGATTCAATTCATGATTCATGATTCAATTCATGATTCAATTCATGATTCATGATTCAATTCATGATTTGATTCATGATTCATGATTCATGCTTCAATTCATGATTCATGATTCGATTCATGATTCAATTCATGTTTCATGATTCATGATTCATAATTCATGATTCAATTCATGATTCATGATTCAATTCATGATTCATGATTCAATTCATGATTCGATTCCTGATTAAAATCATGATTCATGATTCAATTCATGATTCATGATTCATGATACAATTCATGATTCATGATTCATGATTCAATTCATGATTCAATTCATGATTCAATTCATTATTCATGATTCAATTCATGATTCAATTCATGATTCATGATTCAATTAATGATTTATGATTTAATTTATGATTCAATTCATGATTCATGATTCGATTCATGATTCCTGTATCATGATTCAATTCATGATTCATGATTCATGATTCAATTGATGATTCATGATTCATGATTCAATTCATGATTCAATTCTTGAATCATGATTCATGATTCATGATTCAATTCATGATTTATGATTCAATTCATGATTCATAATTAATGATTCATGATTCAATTCATGATTCATGATTCGATTAATGATTTATGATTCAATTCTTGATTCATGATTCGATTCATGATTCATGATTCAATTTATGATTCATAATTCATGATTCGATTCATAAATCATGATTCAATTCATGATTCATGTTTCATGATTCATGATTCAATTCATGATTCACGATTCATGATTCAATTCATGTTTCATGATTCATGATTCATAATTCATGATTCAATTCATGATTCATGATTCAATTCATGATTAATGATTCAATTCATGATTCGATTCCTGATTAAAATCATGATTCATGATTCAATTCATGATTCATGATTCATGATACAATTCATGATTCATGATTCATGATTCAATTCATGATTCAATTCATGATTCAATTCATTATTCATGATTCAATTCATGATTCAATTCATGATTCATGATTCAATTAATGATTTATGATTTAATTTATGATTCAATTCATGATTCATGATTCGATTCATGATTCCTGTATCATGATTCAATTCATGATTCATGATTCATGATTCAATTGATGATTCATGATTCATGATTCAATTCATGATTCAATTCTTGAATCATGATTCATGATTCATGATTCAATTCATGATTTATGATTCAATTCATGATTCATAATTAATGATTCATGATTCAATTCATGATTCATGATTCGATTAATGATTTATGATTCAATTCTTGATTCATGATTCGATTCATGATTCATGATTCAATTTATGATTCATAATTCATGATTCGATTCATAAATCATGATTCAATTCATGATTCATGTTTCATGATTCATGATTCAATTCATGATTCATGATTCATGATTCAATTCATGATTCATGATTCGATTCATGATTCATGATTCAATTCATGATTCATGTTTCATGATTCATGATTCAATTCATGATTCATGATTCAATTCATGATTCAATTCATGATTCATAATTCATGATTCTTGATTCAATTCTTCATTCATAATTCATGATTCATGATTCAATTCATGATTCATGATTCGATTCATGATTCATGATTCAATTCATGATTCATGATTCATGATTCAAATCATGATTCAATTCATGATTCAAGATTCATGATTCAATTTATGATTCATGATTCATGATTCAATTCATGATTCATGATTCAAATCATGATTCAATTCATGATTCATGATTCACGATTCATGATTCAAATCATGATTCATGATTCAATTCATGATTCATAATTCATGATTCATGATTCAATTCATGATTAATGATTCGATTCAAGAATCATGATTCAAGATTTGATTCATGATTCATGATTCATGATTCAATTCTTGATTCATAATTCATGATTCATGATTCATTTCATGATTCATGATTCATGATTTGATTCATAATTCATGATTCATGATTCAATTCATAATTCATAATTCATGATTCGATTCATGATTCATGATTCAATTCATGATTCATGATTCATGATTCGATTCATGATTCATGATTCAATTCATGATTCATGATTCAAGATTAAATTTATGATTTAATTCATGATTCATGATTCAATTTATGATTCATGATTAATGATTCATGATTCATGATTCAATTCATGATTCATGATTCAATTCATGATTCAATTCATGATTCAATTCATGATTCATGATTCATGATACATGATTCATGATTAATGATTCAATTCATAAATCATGATTCAATTCATGATTCAATTCATGATTCATAAATCATAATTCATGATTCAATTCATGTTTCATGATTCATGATTCATGATTCAATTCATGATTCATGATTCAATTCATTATTCGATTCCTGATTAAAATCATGATTCATGATTCAATTCATGATTCATGATTCAATTCATGATTCATGATTCATGATTCATGATTCAATTCATGATTCATGATTCAATTCATGATTCAATTCATGATTCATGATTCAATTCATGATTTGATTCATGATTCATGATTCATGCTTAAATTCATGATTCATGATTCGATTCATGATTAAATTCATGTTTCATGATTCATGATTCATAATTCATGATTCAATTCATGATTCATGATTCAATTCATGATTCGATTCCTGATTAAAATCATGATTCATGATTCAATTCATGATTCATGATTCATGATTCAATTCATGATTCAATTCATGATTCAATTCATTATTCATGATTCAATTCATGATTCAATTCATGTTTCATGATTCATGATTCATGATTCAATTCATGATTCATGATTCAATTCATGATTCGATTCCTGATTAAAATTATGATTCATGATTCAATTCATGATTCAATTCATGATTCATGATTCATGATTCATGATTCAATTCATGATTCATGATTCAATTCATGATTCGATTCCTGATTAAAATTATGATTCATGATTCAATTCATGATTCAATTCATGATTCATGATTCATGATTCATGATTCAATTCATGATTCATGATTCAATTCATGATTCAATTCATGATTCATGATTCAATTCATGATTTGATTCATGATTCATGATTCATGCTTCAATTCATGATTCATGATTCGATTCATGATTCAATTCATGTTTCATGATTCATGATTCATAATTCATGATTCAATTCATGATTCATGATTCAATTCATGATTCATGATTCAATTCATGATTCGATTCCTGATTAAAATCATGATTCATGATTCAATTCATGATTCATGATTCATGATTCAATTCATGATTCATGATTCATGATTCAATTCATGATTCAATTCATGATTCAATTCATTATTCATGATTCAATTCATGATTCAATTCATGATTCATGATTCAATTAATGATTTATGATTTAATTTATGATTCAATTCATGATTCATGATTCGATTCATGATTCCTGTATCATGATTCAATTCATGATTCAATTCATGATCCATGATTCAATTCATGATTCATGATTCATGATTCAATTGATGATTCATGATTCATGATTCAATTCATGATTCAATTCTTGAATCATGATTCATGATTCATGATTCAATTCATGATTTATGATTCAATTCATGATTCATAATTAATGATTCATGATTCAATTCATGATTCATGATTCGATTAATGATTTATGATTCAATTCTTGATTCATGATTCGATTCATGATTCATGATTCAATTTATGATTCATAATTCATGATTCGATTCATAAATCATGATTCAATTCATGATTCATGTTTCATGATTCATGATTCAATTCATGATTCATGATTCATGATTCAATTCATGATTCATGATTCGATTCATGATTCATGATTCAATTCATGATTCATGTTTCATGATTCATGATTCAATTCATGATTCATGATTCAATTCATGATTCAATTCATGATTCATAATTCATGATTCTTGATTCAATTCTTCATTCATAATTCATGATTCATGATTCAATTCATGATTCATGATTCGATTCATGATTCATGATTCAATTCATGATTCATGATTCATGATTCAAATCATGATTCAATTCATGATTCAAGATTCATGATTCAATTTATGATTCATGATTCATGATTCAATTCATGATTCATGATTCAAATCATGATTCAATTCATGATTCATGATTCACGATTCATGATTCAAATCATGATTCATGATTCAATTCATGATTCATAATTCATGATTCATGATTCAATTCATGATTAATGATTCGATTCAAGAATCGTGATTCATGATTTGATTCATGATTCATGATTCATGATTCAATTCTTGATTCATAATTCATGATTCATGATTCATTTCATGATTCATGATTCATGATTTGATTCATAATTCATGATTCATGATTCAATTCATAATTCATAATTCATGATTCGATTCATGATTCATGATTCAATTCATGATTCATGATTCATGATTCGATTCATGATTCATGATTCAATTCATGATTCATGATTCAAGATTAAATTCATGATTTAATTCATGATTCATGATTCAATTTATGATTCATGATTAATGATTCATGATTCATGATTCAATTCATGATTCATGATTCAATTCATGATTCAATTCATGATTCAATTCATGATTCATGATTCATGATACATGATTCATGATTAATGATTCAATTCATAAATCATGATTCAATTCATGATTCAATTCATGATTCATAAATCATAATTCATGATTCAATTCATGTTTCATGATTCATGATTCATGATTCAATTCATGATTCATGATTCAATTCATTATTCGATTCCTGATTAAAATCATGATTCATGATTCAATTCATGATTCATGATTCAATTCATGATTCATGATTCATGATTCATGATTCAATTCATGATTCATGATTCAATTCATGATTCATGATTCAATTCATGATTTGATTCATGATTCATGATTCATGCTTAAATTCATGATTCATGATTCGATTCATGATTGAATTCATGTTTCATGATTCATGATTCATAATTCATGATTCAATTCATGATTCATGATTCAATTCATGATTCGATTCCTGATTAAAATCATGATTCATGATTCAATTCATGATTCATGATTCATGATTCAATTCATGATTCAATTCATGATTCAATTCATTATTCATGATTCAATTCATGATTCAATTCATGATTCATGATTCAATTAATGATTTATGATTTATTTTATGATTCAATTCATGATTCATGATTCGATTCATGATTCCTGTATCATGATTCAATTCATGATTCATGATTCATGATTCAATTCATGATCCATGATTCATGATTCGATTCATGATTCATGATTCAATTTATGATTCAATTCTTGAATCATGATTCATGATTCATGATTCAATTCATGATTCATGATTCATGATTCAATTGATGATTCATGATTCATGATTCAATTCATGATTCAATTCTTGAATCATGATTCATGATTCATGATTCAATTCATGATTTATGATTCAATTCATGATTCATAATTAATGATTCATGATTTAATTCATGATTCATGATTCGATTAATGATTTATGATTCAATTCTTGATTCATGATTCGATTCATGATTCATGATTCAATTTATGATTCATAATTCATGATTCAATTCATGATTCATGATTCAATTCATGATTCATGTTTCATGATTCATGGTTCAATTCATGATTCATGATTCATGATTCAATTCATGATTCATGATTTGATTCATGATTCATGATTCAATTCATGATTCATGTTTCATGATTCATGATTCAATTCATGATTCATGATTCAATTCATGATTCATTCATGATTCATAATTCATGATTCTTGATTCAATTCTTGATTCATAATTCATGATCATGATTCACGATTCACGATTCATGATTCATGATTCAATTCATGATTCATGATTCGATTCATGATTCATGATTCAATTGATGATTCATGATTCATGATTCAAATCATGATTCAATTCATGATTCAAGATTCATGATTCAATTTATGATTCATGATTCATGATTCAATTCATGATTCATGATTCATGATTCAAATCATGATTCAATTCATGATTCATGATTCACGATTCATGATTCAAATCATGATTCATGATTCAATTCATGATTCATAATTCATGATTCATGATTCAATTCATGATTAATGATTCGATTCAAGAATCATGATTCATGATTTGATTCATGATTCATGATTCATGATTCAATTCTTGATTCATAATTCATGATTCATGATTCATTTCATGATTCATGATTCATGATTTGATTCATAATTCATGATTCATGATTCAATTCATAATTCATAATTCATGATTCGATTCATGATTCATGATTCAATTCATGATTCATGATTCATGATTCGATTCATGATTCATGATTCAATTCATGATTCATGATTCAATTCATGATTCAAGATTAAATTCATGATTTAATTCATGATTCATGATTCAATTTATGATTCATGATTAATGATTCATGATTCATGATTCAATTCATGATTCATGATTCAATTCATGATTCAATTCATGATTCATGATTCATGATACATGATTCATGATTAATGATTCAATTCATAAATCATGATTCAATTCATGATTCAATTCATGATTCAATTCATGATTCATGATTCAATTCATGATTCATAAATCATAATTCATGATTCAATTCATGATTCATGATTTAATTCATGATTTGATTCATGATTCAATTCATGATTTGATTCATAATTCATAATTCATGATTCAATTCATGATTCATAAATCATAATTCATGATTCAATTCATGATTCATGATTTAATTCATGATTCGATTCATGATTCAATTCATGATTTGATTCATGATTCATGCTTCAATTCATGATTCATGATTCGATTCATGATTCAATTCATGTTTCATGATTCATGATTCATGATTAATGATTCAATTCATGATTTATGATTCAATTCATGATTCGATTCCTGATTAAAATCATGATTCATGATTCAATTCATGATTCATGATTCAATTCATGATTCATGATTCATGATTCAATTCATGATTCATGATTCATGATTCAATTCATGTTTCAATTCATGATTCATGATTCATGCTTCAATTCATGATGCATGATTCGATTCATGATTCAATTCATGATTTGTTTCATGATTCATGATTCATGCTTCAATTCATGATGCATGATTCGATTCATGATTCAATTCATGTTTCATGATTCATGATTCATGATTCATGAATCAATTCATGATTCATGATTCAATTCATGATTCAATTCCTGATTAAAATCATGATTCATGATTCAATTCGTGATTCATGATTCATGATTCATGATTCATGATTCATGATTCATGATTCAATTCATGATTAATGATTCATGATTCATGATTCAATTCATGATTCATGATTCAATTCATGATTCAATTCATGATTTAATTCATGATTCATGATTCAATTCATGATGCAATTCATGATTCATGATTCAATTAATGATTTATGATTCAATTCATGATTCATGATTCATGATTCGATTCATGATTCCTGTATCATGATTCAATTCATGATTCATGATTCATGATTCATGATTCAATTCATGATTCATGATTCATGATTCGATTCATGATGCATGATTCAATTCATGATTTAATTCTTGATTCATGATTAAATTCATGATTCAATTCATGATTCATGATTCAATTAATGATTTATGATTCAATTTATGATTCAATTCATGATTTATGATTCGATTCATGATTCCTGTATCATGATTCAATTCATGATTCATGATTCATGATTCAATTCATGATTCATGATTCATGATTCGATTCATGATGCATGATTCAATTTATGATTCGTGATTCATGATTCATGATTCAATTCATGATTCATGATTCAATTCATGATTCATGATTCGATTAATGATTTATGATTCAATTCATGATTCAATTCTAGATTCATGATTCGATTCATGATTCATGATTCATGATTTAATTTATGATTCATAATTCATGATTTGATTCATGATTCATGATTCAATTCATGATTCATGATTCATGATTCATTTCATGATTCATGATTCGATTCATGATTCATGATTCAATTCATGATTCATGTTTCATGATTCATGATTCAATTCATGATTCATGATTCATGATTCAATTCATGATTCAGTTTATGATTCATAATTCATGATTCTTGATTCAATTCTTGATTCATAATTCATGATTCATGATTCAATTCATGATTCAATTCTTGAATCATGATTCATGATTCATGATTCAATTCATGATTCATGATTCAATTCATGATTCATAATTCATGATTCATGATTCAATTCATGATTCATGATTCGATTAATGATTTATGATTCAATTCATGATTCAATTCTTGATTCATGATTCAATTCATGATTCAATTCTTGATTCATGATTTGATTCATGATTCATGATTCAATTTATGATTCATAATTCATGATTCGATACATGATTCATGTTTCATGATTCATGATTCAATTCATGATTCATGATTCATGATTCAATTCATGATTCATGATTCATGATTCGATTCATGATTCATGATTCAATTAATGATTCATGTTTCATGATTCATGATTCAATTCATGATTCATGATTCATAATTCATGATTCTTGATTCAATTCTTGATTCATAATACATGATTCATGATTCAATTCACGATTCATGATTCATGATTCATGATTCACGATTCATGATCATGATTCAATTCATGATTCATGATTCGATTCATGATTCATGATTCATGATTTAAGATTCATGATTCAATTCATGATTCATGATTTATGATTTATGATTCAATTCATGATTCAAGATTCATGATTCAATTGATGATTCATGATTCATGATTCAATTCATGATTCAATTCATGATTCAAGATTCATGATTCAATTTATGATTCATGATTCAATTCATGATTCATGATTCATGATTCAAATCATGAATCAATTCATGATTCACGATTCATGATTCAATTCATGATTCATGATTCAAATCATGATTCATGATTCAATTCATGATTCATAATTCATGATTCATGATTAAATTCATGATTAATGATTCAATTCAAGAATCGTGATTCATGATTCGATTCATGATTCATGATTCATGATTCAATTCTTGATTCATAATTCATGATTCATGATTCAATTCATGATTCATGATTCATGATTCGATTCATAATTCATGATTCATAATTCAATTCATAATTCATAATTCATGATTCGATTCATGATTCATGATTCAATTCATGATTCATGATTCATGATTCGATTCATGATTCATGATTCAAGATTAAATACATGATTCAATTCATGATTCAATTCATAATTCATGATTCAATTCATGATTCAATTCATGATTCATGATTCATGATACATGATTCATGATTCATGATTCAATTCATGATTGATGATTCAATTCATGATTCAATTCATGATTCAATTCATTATTCATGATTCATGATTCAATTCATGATTCATAAATCATAATTCATGATTCAATTCATGATTCATGATTTAATTCATGATTCGATTCATGATTCAATTCATAATTTGATTCATGATTCATGCTTCAATTCATGACTCATGATTCGATTCATGATTCAATTCATGTTTCATGATTCATGATTAATGATTCAATTCATGATTCATGATTCAATTCATGATTCGATTCCTGATTAAAATCATGATTCATGATTCAATTCATGATTCATGATTCATGATTCAATTCATGATTCATGATTCATGATTCATGATTCAATTCATGATTCATGATTCATGATTCAATTCATGATTCAATTCATGATTCATGATTCAATTCATGATTTAAATCATGATTCATGCTTCAATTCATGATTCATGATTCGATTCATGATTCAATTCATGTTTCATGATTCATGATTCATGATTCATGATACATTTCATGATCCATGATTCAATTCATGATTCGATTCCTGATTAAAATCATGATTCATGATTCAATTCATGATTCATGATTCAATTCATGATTCAATTCATGATTCAATTAATGATTTATGATTCAATTTATGATTCAATTCATGATTCATGATTTGATTCATGATTCCTGTATCATGATTCAATTCTTGATTCATGATTCATGATTCATGATTCAATTCATGATTCATGATTCGATTCATGATGCATGATTCAATTCATGATTCATGATTCATGATTCAATTCAGGATTCATGATTCAATTCATGATTCATGATTCATGATTCAATTCATGATTCATAAATCATAATTCATAATTCAATTCATGATTCATGATTTAATTCATGATTCGATTCATGATTCAATTCATGATTTGATTCATGATTCATAAATCATAATTCATGATTCAATTCATGTTTCATGACTCATGATTCATGATTCATGATTCAATTCATGATTCGATTCCTGATTAAAATCATGATTCATGATTCAATTCATGATTCATGATTCATGATTCAATTCATGATTCATGATTCATGATTCATGATTCAATTCATGATTCATGATTCAATTCATGATTCAATTCATGATTCATGATTCAATTGATGATGCATGATTCATGATTCAATTCATGATTCAATTCTTGAATCATGATTCATGATTCATGATTCAATTCATGATTCATGATTCAATTCATGATTCATGATTCAATTCATGATTCAATGCTTGAATCATGATTCATGATTCATGATTCATGATTCGATTAATGATTTATGATTCAATTCATGATTCAATTCTTGATTCATGATTCGATTCAGGATTCATGATTCATGATTCAATTTATGATTCATAATTCATGATTCGATTCATGATTCATGATTCAATTCATGATTCATGATTCATGATTCACGATTCATGATTCATGATTCATGATTTGATTAATGATTCATGATTCATGATTTATGATTCATGATTCAATTCATGATTCAAGATTCATGATTCAATTAATGATTCATGATTCATGATTCACGATTCATGATTCATGATTTGATTAATGATTCCATGATTCATGATTTATGATTCATGATTCAATTCATGATTCAAGATTCATGATTCAATTAATGATTCAATTCATGATTCATAATTCATGATTCATGATTCAATTCATGATTAATGATTCGATTCAAGAATCGTGATTCATGATTGAAATCATGATTCATGATTCATGATTCAATTCATGATTCATGATTCATGATTCAATTCAGGATTCAATTAATGATTCATGATTCATGATTAAATTTATGATTCATGATTCATGATTTACAATTCAACTCTTGATTCATGATTCAATTTATGTTTTATGATTTAATTCATGATTCATGATTCATGATTCAATTCATGATTCATGATTCAATTCATAATTCATGATTCATGATTCAAGATTCAAGATTCATGATTCAATTCATGATTCATGATTCATGGTTTGATTTATGATTTATAATTTAATTCATGATTCATGATTCAATTGATGATTCATGATTCATGATTCAATTCATGATTCAATTCATGATTCATGATTCATGATTCAATTTATGATTCATGATTCAAATCAGGATTCAATTTGGATTCATGATTCATGATTCATGATTGAATTCATGATTCATGATTCAATTCATGATTCATAATTCATGATTCATGATTCATGATTCAATTAATGATAAATGATTCGATTCATGAATCATGATTCATGATTCAATTCATGATTCATGATTCATGCTTCAATTCATGATTCATGATTCAATTCATGATTCAATTTATGATTCATGATTCATAATTCATGATTCATGATTCAATTCATGATTCATAATTCATGATTCTTGATTCAATTCATGATTCATGATTCAATTCATGAATGGATTCCTGATTAAAATCATGAATCATGATTCAATTCATGATTCATGATTCATGATTCAATTCATGATTCAATATTCATGATTCATGATTCATGATTATATTCATGATTCATGATTCATGATTCAATTCATGATTCAATTCATGATTCATGATTAAATTCATGATTCAATTCATGATTCCTGATTCGATTAATCATTTATGATTCAATTTATGATTCAATCATGATTCATGATTCATTAATCATGATTCAATTCATGATTCAATTCATGATTCATGATTCAATTCATGATTCATGATTCAATTAATGATTCATGATTCAATTCATGATTCATAATTCATGATTCATGATTCATGATTCAATTCATGATTCATGATTCATGATTCAATTCATAATTCATAATTCATGATTCGATTCATGATTCATGATTCAATTCATGATTCATAATTCATGATTCATGATTTAATTCATGATTCATAATTCATGATTCATGATTCGATTCATGATTCATGATTCATTTCATGATTCATGATTCAATTCATGATTCATGATTCAAGATTCAATTCATGATTCATGATTCATGATTCAATTCATGATTCAATATTCATGATTCATGATTCATGATTATATTCATGATTCATGATTCATGATTCAATTCATGATTCAATTCATGATTCATGATTCAATTCATGATTCAATTCATGATTCCTGATTCGATTAATCATTTATGATTCAATTTATGATTCAATTCATGATTCATGATTCATTAATCATGATTCAATTCATGATTCAATCATGATTCATGATTCAATTCATGATTCATGATTCAATTAATGATTCATGATTCAATTCATGATTCATAATTCATGATTCATGATTCATGATTCAATTCATGATTCATGATTCATGATTCAATTCATAATTCATAATTCATGATTCGATTCATGATTCATGATTCAATTCATGATTCATAATTCATGATTCATGATTTAATTCATGATTCATAATTCATGATTCATGATTCGATTCATGATTCATGATTCATTTCATGATTCATGATTCATGATTCAATTCATGATTCATGATTCAATCATGATTCATGATTCAAGATTCAATTCATGATTCATGATTCATGATTCAATTCATGATTCAATTTATGAATCATGATTCATGATTCGATTCATGATTCATGATACATGATTCAATTCATGATTCATGATTCATGATTCATGATTTGATTTATGAATCATGATTCAATTCATGATTCATGATTCGATTCATGATTCTTTATTCATGATTCATGATTCATGATTCAATTTATGATTCATGATTAATGATTCATGATTTATGATTCAATTCATGATTCATGATTCAATTTATGTTTTATGATTTAATTCATGATCATGATTCAATTCATGATTCATGATTCAATTCATAATTCATGATTCATGATTCAAGATTCAAGATTCATGATTCAATTCATGATTCATGATTCATGGTTTGATTTAGTATTTATGATTTATGATTTAATTCATGATTCATGATTCAATTGATGATTCATGATTCATGATTCAATTCATGATTCATGATTCATGATTCAATTTATGATTCATGATTTATGATTCAATTCATGATTCATGATTCAAATCAGGATTCAATTCGGATTCATGATTCATGATTCATGATTTAATTCATGATTCATGATTCAATTCATGATTAATGATTCATGCTTCAATTCATGATTCATGATTCATGATTCAATTCATGATTCAATTTATGATTCATGATTCATAATTCATGATTCATGATTCAATTCATGATTCATAATTCATGATTCTTGATTCAATTAATGATTCATGATTCAATTCATGAATGGATTCCTGATTAAAATCATGAATCATGATTCAATTCATGATTCATGATTCAAATCATGATTCATGATTCATGATTCATGATTCATGATTCAATTCATGATTCAAGATTCATGATTCATTAATCATGATTCAATTCATGATTTATGATTCAATTCATGATTCATGATTCAAAATCATGATTCATGATTCAATTCATGATTCATGATTCAATTTATGATTCATAATTCATGATTCATGATTCAATTCATGATTCATGATTCATGATTCAATTCATAATTCATAATTCATGATTCGATTCATGATTCATGATTCAATTCATGATAAATGATTCGATTCATGAATCATGATTCATGATTCGATTCATGATTCTTTATTCATGATTCATGATTCAATTCATGATTCATGATTCAATTTATGATTCATGATTAATGATTCATGATTTATGATTCAATTCATGATTCATGATTCAGTTTATGTTTTATGATTTAATTCATGATTCATGATTCAATTCATGATTCATGATTCAATTCATAATTCATGATTCATGATTCAAGATTCAAGATTCATGATTCAATTTATGATTCATGATTCATGATTCATGATTTATGATTCAATTCATGATTCATGATTCAATTCATGATTCAATTCATGATTCATGATTCATGATTCATGATTCAATTCATGATTCATTATTCAATTCATGATTCAACTCATGATTCATGATTCATGATTAATGATTCAATTCATGATTCATAAATCATAATTCATGATTTAATTCATGATTCATGATTTAATTCATGATTCGATTCATGATTCAATTCATGATTTGATTCATGATTCATGATTCAATTCATGATTCATAAATCATAATTCATGATTCAATTCATGATTCATGATTTAATTCATGATTCGATTCATGATTCAATTCATGATTTGATTCATGATTCATGATTCATGCTTTAATTCATGATTCATGATTCAATTCATGATTAATGATTCATGATTCGATTCATGTTTCATGATTCAATTCATAATTCATGATTCATGATTCAATTCATGATTCATGATTCAAATCATAATTCATGATTCATGATTCAATTCATGATTCATGATTCATGATTCAATTCATGATTCGATTTATGATTCATGATTCATGATTCAAATCATGATTCATGATTCAATTCATGATTCATGATTCAAATAATGATTCATGATTCAATTCATGATTCATAATTCAATTCATGATTCGATTCCTGATTAAAATCATGATTCATGATTCAATTCATAATTCATGATTTATGATTCAATTCATGATTCATGATTCATGATTCGAATTATGTATCATGATTCCATTCATAATTCATGATTCATGATTCAATTCATTATTCATGATTCATGATTCAATTCATGATAAATGATTCGATTCATGATTCAAATCATGATTCATGATTCATGATTCAATTCATGATTCATGATTCATAATTCAAGATTCATGATTCAATTCATGATTCATAATTCATGATTCTTGATTCAATTCATGATTCATGATTCAATTTATGATTCGATTCCTGATTAAAATCATGATTCATGATTCAATTCATGATTCATGATTCATGATTCAATTCATGATTCATGATTCATGATTCATAATTCATGATTCTTGATTCAATTCATGATTCATGATTCAATTCATGATTCGATTCATTTTTCATGATTCATGATTCTTGATTCATGATTCATGATTCGATTCATGATTCATGATTCATGATTCAATTCATGATTCATGATTCATGATTCATGATTCAATTCATGATTCATGATTCAATTTATGATTTATGATTCATGATTTAATACATGATTCATGATTCATGATTCTTGATTCATGATTCATGATTCGATTCATGATTCATGATTCAATTCATGATTCATGATTCATGATTCATGATTCAATTCATGATTCATGATTCAATTTATGATTTATGATTCATGATTTAATACATGATTCATGATTCATGATTCAATTGATGATTCATGATTTATGATTCATGATTTATGATTCGATTCATGATTCATGATTTGATTTATGATTTATGATTCATGATTTAATTCATGATTCATGATTCAATTGATGATTCATGATTCATGATTAAATTCATGATTCATGATTCATGATTCAATTCATGATTCAATGCATGATTCATGATTCATGATTCAAGATTCATGATTCATGATTCATGATTCATGATTCAATTCATGATTCATGATTCATGATTCATTTCATGATTCAATTCATGATTCAATGCATGATTCATGATTCATGATTCAAGATTCATGATTCATGATTCATGATTCATGATTCAATGCATGATTCATGATTCATGATTCAAGATTCATGATTCATGATTCATGATTCATGATTCAATTCATGATTCAATGCATGATTCATGATTCATGATTCAAGATTCATGATTCATGATTCATGATTTATGATTCAATTCATGATTCATGATTCATGATTCAATTCATTATTCAATTCATGATTCATGATTCATTATTCAATTCATGATTCATGATTCATGATTCAATTCATGATTCAATTCATGATTCATGATTCATTATTCAATTCATGATTCAATTCATGATTCATGATTCGATTCATGATTCATGATTCGATTCAAGATTCATTATTCAATTCATGATTCATGATTCATGATTTAATTCATGATTCATGATTCAATTCATGATTCATGATTCATTATTCAATTCATGATTCATGATTTAATTCATGATTCATGATTCATTATTCAATTCATGATTCATGATTCATGATTCAATTTATGATTCATGATTCAATTCATGATTCATGATTCAATTCATGATTCATGATTCATTTCATGATTCAATTCATGATTCATGATTCATGATTCATGATTCATGATTCAATTCATGATTCATGATTCATTTTATGATTTATGATTAATGATTTAATTTATGATTCATGATTCATGATTCAATTCATGATTCATGATTCAATTGATGATTCAAATTATGATTCATGATTCAATTCATGATTCATGATTCATGATTCAATTCATGATTCATGATTCATTTTATGATTTATGATTCATTATTCAATTCATGATTCATGATTCATGATTCAATTCATGATTCATGATTCATGATTCAATTCATGATTCATGATTCATGATTCAATTTATGATTCATGATTCATGATTCAATTCATGATTCATGATTCATTATTCAATTCATGATTCAATTCATGATTCGATTCAAGATTCATTATTCAATTCATGATTCATGATTTATGATTTAATTCATGATTCATGATTCATTATTCAATTCATGATTCATGATTCAATTTATGATTTATGATTCATGATTTAATACATGATTCATGATTCATGATTCAATTGATGATTCATGATTTATGATTCATGATTTATGATTCGATTCATGATTCATGATTTGATTTATGATTTATGATTCATGATTTAATTCATGATTCATGATTCAATTGATGATTCATGATTCATGATTCAATTCATGATTCATGATTCATGATTCAATTCATGATTCAATTCATGATTCATGATTCATGATTCAAGATTCATGATTCATGATTCATGATTCATGATTCAATTCATGATTCATGATTCATGATTCATTTCATGATTCAATTCATGATTCAAATCATGATTCATGATTTATTTCATGACTCATGATTTATGATTCATTATTCAATTCATGATTCATGATTCATTATTCAATTCATGATTCATGATTCATGATTTAATTCATGATTCAATTCATGATTCATGATTCATTATTCAATTCATGATTCAATTCATGATTCATGATTCGATTCATGATTCATGATTCGATTCGAGATTCATTATTCAATTCATGATTCATGATTCATGATTTAATTCATGATTCATGATTCAATTCATGATTCATGATTCATTATTCAATTCATGATTCATGATTTAATTCATGATTCATGATTCATTATTCAATTCATGATTCATGATTCATGATTCATTTCATGATTCATGATTCAATTCATGATTCATGATTCAATTCATGATTCATGATTCATTTCATGATTCATGATTCATGATTCATGATTCAATTCATGATTCATGATTCATGATTCATGATTCATGATTCAATTCATGATTCATGATTCATTTTATGATTTATGATTAATGATTTAATTTATGATTCATGATTCATGATTCAATTCATGATTCATGATTCAATTGATGATTCAAATTATGATTCATGATTCAATTCATGATTCATGATTCATGATTCATGATTCATGATTCAATTCATGATTCATGATTCATTTTATGATTTATGATTCATTATTCAATTCATGATTCATGATTCATGATTCAATTCATGATTCATGATTCATGATTCAATTCATGATTCATGATTCATGATTCAATTTATGATTCATGATTCATGATTCAATTCATGATTCATGATTCATTATTCAATTCATGATTCAATTCATGATTCATGATTCATGATTCGATTCAAGATTCATTATTCAATTCATGATTCATGATTTATGATTTAATTTATGATTCATGATTCATTATTCAATTCATGATTCATGATTCAATTCATGATTCATGATTCAATTAATGATATATGATTCAATTCATGATTCATGATTCATTATTAAATTCATGATTTATGATTCATGATTTAATTCATGATTCATGATTCATTATTCAATTCATGATTCATGATTCATGATTCAATTCATGATTCATGATTCAATTCATGATTCATGATTCATTTCATGATTCATGATTCATGATTCATGATTCGATTCATGAATCATGAATTGAATCATGATTCATGATTCGATTCATGATTCATGATTCATGATTCAAGATTCATGATTCATGATTCATGATTCAAATCATGATTCATGATTTATTTCATGACTCATGATTTATGATTCATTATTCAATTCATGATTCATGATTCATGATTCAATTCATGATTCATGATTCAATTCATGATTCAATTCATGATTCATGATTCATGATTCAATTTATGATTCATGATTCATGATTCAATTCATGATTCATGATTCATTATTCAATTCATGATTCATGATTCATGATTTAATTCATGATTCATGATTCATTATTCAATTCATGATTCATGATTCATGATTCAATTCGTGATTCATGATTCATGATTCAATTCATGATTCATGATTCAATTCATGATTCATGATTTATTTCATGATTCATGATTCATTTCATGATTCATGATTCGATTCATTTTTCATGATTCATGATTCTTGATTCATGATTCATGATTCGATTCATGATTCATGATTCATGATTCAATTCATGATTCATGGTTCATGATTCATGATTCAATTCATGATTCATGATTCAATTTATGATTTATGATTCATGATTTAATACATGATTCATGATTCATGATTCAATTGATGATTCATGATTTATGATTCATGATTTATGATTCGATTCATGATTCATGATTCGATTTATGATTTATGATTCATGATTTAATTCATGATTCATGATTCAAATGATGATTCATGATTCAATTCATGATTCATGATTCATGATTCAATTCATGATTCAATTCATGATTCATGATTCATGATTCAAGATTCATGATTCATGATTCATGATTCAATTCATGATTCATGATTCATGATTCAATTCATGATTCAATTCATGATTCAAATCATGATTCATGATTTATTTCATGACTCATGATTTATGATTCATTATTCAATTCATGATTCATGATTCATTATTCAATTCATGATTCATGATTCATGATTCGATTCAAGATTCAATTCATGATTCATGATTCATTATTCAATTCATGATTCAATTCATGATTCATGATTCATGATTCGATTCAAGATTCATTATTCAATTCATGATTCATGATTCATGATTTAATTCATGATTCATGATTCAATTCATGATTCATGATTTAATTCATGATTCATGATTCATTATTCAATTCATGATTCATGATTCATGATTCAATTCATGATTCATGATTCAATACATGATTCATGATTCAATTCATGATTCATGATTCATTTCATGATTCATGATTCATGATTCATGCTTCGATTCATGAATCATGAATTGAATCATGATTCATGATTCATGATTCATGATTCAATTCATGATTCATGATTCATTTTATGATTTATGATTAATGATTTAATTTATGATTCATGATTCAATTGATGATTCAAATTATGATTCATGATTTATGATTCATGATTCAATTCATGATTCATGATTCAATTCATGGTTCATGATTCAATTCATGATTCATAATTCATGATTCATGATTCAATTCATGATTCATGATTTATGATTCAATTCATGATTCAATTCATGATTTATGATTCATAATTTATGATTCAATTAATGATTCATGATTTAATTCATGATTCATTATTCAATTCATGATTCATGATTCATGATTCAATTCATGATTCATGATTCAATTGATGATTCAAATTATGATTCATGATTTATGATTCATGATTCAATTCATGATTCATGATTCAATTCATGGTTCATGATTCAATTCATGATTCATAATTCATGATTCATGATTTATGATTCAATTCATGATTCAATTCATGATTTATGATTCATAATTTATGATTCAATTAATGATTCATGATTTAATTCATGATTCATTATTCAATTCATGATTCATGATTCATGATTCAATTCATGATTCATGATTCATGATTCAATTCATGATTCATGATTCAATTCATGATTCATGATTCATTATTCAATTTATGATTCATTATTCATGATTTAATTCATGATTCATGATTCATTATTCAATTCATGATTCATGATTCATGATTCAATTCATGATTCATGATTCATGATTCAATTCATGATTCATGATTCTTGATTCATGATTCATGATTCGATTCATGATTCATGATTCATGATTCAATTCATGATTCATGATTAATGATTCATGATTCAATTCATGATTCATGATTCAATTTATGATTTATGATTCATGATTTAATACATGATTCATGATTCATGATTCAATTGATGATTCATGATTCATGATTCAATTCATGATTCATGATTCATGATTCAATTCATGATTCATGATTCATGATTCAATTCATGATTCAATTCATGATTCATTATTCATGATTCAAGATTCATGATTCATGATTCAATTCATGATTCATGATTCATGATTCAATTCATGATTCAATTCATGATTCATGATTCAAATCATGATTCATGATTTATTTCATGACTCATGATTTATGATTCATTATTCAATTCATGATTCATGATTCATGATTCAATTCATGATTCATGATTCATGATTCAATTCATGATTCATGATTCATGATTCAATTCATGATTCATGATTCATGATTTAATTTATGATTCATGATTCATGATTCAATTCATGATTCATGATTCATTATTCAATTCATGATTCAATTCATGATTCATGATTCATGATTCGATTCAAGATTCATTATTCAATTCATGATTCATGATTCATGATTCAATTCATGATTCATGATTCAATTCATGATTCATGATTCATGATTCAATTCATGATATATGAGTCAATTCATGATTCATGATTCATTATTCAATTCATGATTTATGATTCATGATTTAATTCATGATTCATGATTCATGATTCAATTCATGATTCATGATTCAATTCATGATTCATGATTCAATTCATGATTCATGATTCATGATTTAATTTATGATTCATGATTCATGATTCAATTGATGATTCAAATTATGATTCATGATTTATGATTCTTGATTCAATTCATGATTCATGATTCAATTCATGATTCATGATTCAATTCATGATTCATAATTCATGATTCATGATTCAATTTATGATTCATGATTTATGATTCAATTCATGATTCAATTCATGATTCATGAGTCATAATTCATGATTCAATTAATGATTCATGATTCAATTTATGATTCATGATTCAATGCATGATTCGATTCCTGAATAAAATCATGATTCATGATTCAATTCATGATTCATGATTCATGATTCATAATTCAATTCAAGATTCATGATTCATGATTCAATTCGTGATTCATAATTTAATTCATGATTCAATTCATGATTCATGATTTGATTAATGATTTATGATTCAATTCATGATTCAATTCATGATTCATTATTCGATTCATGATTCAAGATTCAATTCATGATTCATGATTCATGATTCGATTTATGATTCGTGATTCAATTCATGATTCAATTCATGATTCATTATTCGATTCATGATTCAAGATTCAATTCATGATTCATGATTCATGATTCGATTTATGATTCGTGATTCAATTCATGATTCAATTCATGATTCATGATTCATGATTCAATTCATGATTCATAATTCATGATTCATGATTCAATTCATGATTCATGATTCAATTCATGATTCATGATTCAATTCATGATTCAATTCATGATTCATGATTCAATTTATGATTCAATTCATGATTCATGATTCATGATTCAATTCATGATTCATGATTCATGATTCAATTCATGATTCATGATTCATGATTCAATTCATGATTCATGATTCATGATTCAATTCATGATTCATGATTCATTTCATGATTCATGATTTATGATTCATGATTCATGATTTGATTCATGATTCATGATTCTTGATTCATAATTAATGATTTGATTCATGATTCATAATTCATGATTCAATTCATGATTCATGATTCAATTCATGATTCATGATTCAGTTTATGATTTATGATTCATGATTTAATTCATGATTCATGATTCATGATTTAATTCATGATTCATGATTCATGATTCAATTTATGATTCATGATTCATGATTCAATTCATGATTCATGATTCATGATTCATTATTCAATTCATGATTCAATTCATGATTCATGATTCATGATTCAATTCATGATTCATGATTCAATTCATGATTCATGATTCATTTTATGATTCATGATTCATGATTCATGATTCATGATTCGATTCATGATTCATGATTCATGATTCTTGATTCATAATTCATGATTCGATTCATGATTCATAATTCATGATTCAATTCATGATTCATGATTCATGATTCAATTCATGATTCATGATTCAGTTTATGATTTATGATTAATGATTTAATTCATGATTCATGATTCATGATTCAATTTATGATTCATGATTAATGATTCAATTCATGATTCATGATTCATGATTCAATTCATGATTCATGATTCATTATTCAATTCATGATTCATGATTCATGATTCAATTCATGATTCATGATTCAATTCATGATTCATGATTCAATTCATGATTCATGATTCATTTCATGATTCATGATTCATGATTCATGATTCATGATTCGATTCATGATTCATGATTCATGAATCTTGATTCATAATTCATGATTCGATTCATGATTCATGATTCATGATTCAATTCATGATTCATGATTCATGATTCATGATTCAATTCATGATTCATGATTCAATTTATGATTTATGATTCATGATTTAATTAATGATTTATGATTCATGATTTAATTGATGATTCATGATTCATGATTCGATTCATGATTCATGATTCGATTTATGATTTATGATTCATGATTTAATTCATGATTCATGATTCAATTCATGATTCATGATTCATGATTTAATTTATGATTCATGATTCATGATTCAATTCATGATTCATGATTCAATTGATGATTCAAATTATGATTCATGATTTATGATTCATGATTCAATTCATGATTCATGATTCAATTCATGATTCATGATTCAATTCATGATTCATGATTCAATTCATGATTCATGATTCATTATTCAATTCATGATTCATGATTCATGATTTAATTCATGATTCATGATTCATTATTCAATTCATGATTCATGATTTATGATTCAATTAATGATTCATGATTCAATTCATGATTCATGATTCATTTCATGATTCATAATTCATGATTCATGATTCGATTCATGATTCATAATTCATGATTCAATTCATGATTCATGATTCATGATTCGATTCAAGATTCATTATTCAATTCATGATTCATGATTCATGATTTAATTCATGATTCATGATTCATTATTCAATTCATGATTCATGATTCATGATTCAATTCTTTATTCATGATTCATTATTCAATTCATGATTCATGATTCATGATTTAATTCATGATTCATGATTCATTATTCAATTTATGATTCATGATTCATGATTCAATTCTTTATTCATGATTCATTATTCAATTCATGATTCATGATTCATGATTCAATTCTTTATTCATGATTCATTATTCAATTCATGATTCATGATTTAATTCATGATTCATGATTCATGATTCGATTCATGATTCATAATTCATGATTCAATTCATGATTCATAATTCATGATTCAATTCATGATTCATGATTTATGATTCAATTTATGATTCATGATTCAATTCATGATTCATGATTCGATTCAAGTTTCATTATTCAATTCATGATTCATGATTCATGATTTAATTCATTATTCATGATTCATTATTCAATTCATGATTCATGATTCAATTGATGATTCATGATTCATGATTCAATTCATGATTCATGATTCATTATTCAATTCATGATTCATGATTCATGATTTAATTCATGATTCATGATTCATTATTCAATTCATGATTCATGATTCATGATTCAATTGATGATTCATGATTCATGATTCATGATTCATGATTCGATTCATGATTCATGATTCGATTTATGATTTATGATTTATGATTTAATTAATGATTCATGATTCAATTGATGATTCATGATTCATGATTCAATTCATGATTCATGATTCATGATTTAATTTATGATTCATGATTCATGATTCAATTCATGATTCATGATTCAATTGATGATTCAAATTATGATTCATGATTTATGATTCTTGATTCAATTCATGATTCATGATTCAATTCATGATTCATGATTCATGATTCATAATTCAATTCAAGATTCATGATTCAATTCATGATTTAATTCATGATTCAATTCGTGATTCATAATTTAATTCATGATTCAATTCATGATTCATGATTTGATTAATGATTTATGATTTAATTCATGATTCAATTCATGATTCATTATTCGATTCATGATTCATGATTCAATTCATGATTCATGATTCATGATTCGATTTATGATTCGTGATTCATGATTCATGATTCAATTCATGATTCAATTCATGATTCATGATTCATGATTCAATTTATGATTCAATTCATGATTCATGATTCATGATTCATGATTCAATTTATGATTCATGATTCATGATTTAATTCATGATTCATGATTCAATTCATGATTCATGATTCATGATTCAATTCATGATTCATGATTCATTATTCAATTCATGATTCATGATTCATGATTCATTTCATGATTCATGATTCATGATTCGATTCATGATTCATGATTCTTGATTCATAATTCATGATTCGATTCATGATTCATGATTCAATTTATGATTTATGATTCATGATTTAATTCATGATTCATGATTCATGATTTAATTCATGATTCATGATTCATGATTCAATTTATGATTCATGATTCATGATTCAATTCATGATTCATGATTCATGATTCAATTCATGATTCATGATTCATTATTCAATTCATGATTCATGATTCATGATTCAATTCATGATTCATGATTCATGATTCAATTCATGATTCATGATTCAATTCATGATTCAATTCATGATTTAATTCATGATTCATGATTCATGATTCAATTTATGATTCATGATTCATGATTCAATTCATGATTCATGATTCATTATTCAATTCATGATTCATGATTCATGATTTAATTCATGATTCATGATTCATTATTCAATTCATGATTCATGATTCATGATTCAATTCGTGATTCATGATTCATGATTCAATTCATGATTCATGATTCAATTCATGATTCATGATTCATTTCATGATTCATGATTCATGATTCGATTCATTTTTCATGATTCATGATTCTTGATTCATGATTCATGATTCGATTCATGATTCATGATTCATGATTCAATTCATGATTCATGGTTCATGATTCATGATTCAATTCATGATTCATGATTCAATTTATGATTTATGATTCATGATTTAATACATGATTCATGATTCATGATTCAATTGATGATTCATGATTTATGATTCATGATTTATGATTCGATTCATGATTCATGATTCGATTTATGATTTATGATTCATGATTTAATTCATGATTCATGATTCAATTGATGATTCATGATTCATGATTCAATTCATGATTCATGATTCATGATTCAATTCATGATTCAATTCATGATTCATGATTCATGATTCAAGATTCATGATTCATGATTCATGATTCAATTCATGATTCATGATTCATGATTCAATTCATGATTCAATTCATGATTCAAATCATGATTCATGATTTATTTCATGACTCATGATTTATAAATAAATATTCAATTCATGATTCATGATTCATTATTCAATTCATGATTCATGATTCATGATTCGATTCAAGATTCAATTCATGATTCATGATTCATTATTCAATTCATGATTCAATTCATGATTCATGATTCATGATTCGATTCAAGATTCATTAGTCAATTCATGATTCATGATTCATGATTTAATTCATGATTCATGATTCAATTCATGATTCATGATTCATTATTCAATTCATGATTCATGATTTAATTCATGATTCATGATTCATTATTCAATTCATGATTCATGATTCATGATTCAATTCATGATTCATGATTCAATACATGATTCATGATTCAATTCATGATTCATGATTCATTTCATGATTCATGATTCATGATTCGATTCATGAATCATGAATTGAATCATGATTTATGATTCATGATTCAATTCATGATTCATGATTCATGATTCATGATTCATGATTCAATTCATGATTCATGATTCATTTTATGATTTATGATTAATGATTTAATTTATGATTCATGATTCATGATTCAATTCTTGATTCATGATTCAATTGATGATTCAAATTATGATTCATGATTATGATTCATGATTCAATTCATGATTCATGATTCAATTCATGGTTCATGATTCAATTCATGATTCATAATTCATGATTCATGATTCAATTCATGATTCATGATTTATGATTCAATTCATGATTCAATTCATGATTTATGATTCATAATTCATGATTCAATTAATGATTCATGATTTAATTCATGATTCATGATTCATTATTCAATTCATGATTCATGATTCATGATTCAATTCATGATTCATGATTCATGATTCAATTCATGATTCATGATTCAATTCATGATTCATGATTCATTATTCAATTTATGATTCATGATTCATTATTCAATTCATGATTCATGATTCATAATTCGATTCATGATTCATGATTCATGATTCATGATTCAATTCATGATTCATGATTCATGATTCATGATTCAATTCATGATTCATGATTCAATTTATGATTTATGATTCATGATTTAATACATGATTCATGATTCATGATTCAATTGATGATTCATGATTTATGATTCATGATTCATGATTCGATTCATGATTCATGATTCGATTTATGATTTATGATTTATGATTTAAATTATGATTCATGATTCAATTGATGATTCATGATTTATGATTCAATACATGATTCATGATTCATGATTCAATTCATGATTCATGATTCATGATTCAATTCATGATTCAATTCATGATTCATTATTCATGATTAAAGATTCATGATTCATGATTCATGATTCAATTCATGATTCATGATTCATGATTCAATTCATGATTCAATTCATGATTCATGATTCAAATCATGATTCATGATTTATTTCATGACTCATGATTTATGATTCATTATTCAATTCATGATTCATGATTCAATTCATGATTCATGAGTCATGATTCAATTCATGATTCATGATTCATGATTTAATTTATGATTCATGATTCATGATTCAATTCATGATTCATGATTCATGATTCAATTCATGATTCATGATTCATGATTCATTATTCAATTCATGATTCATGATTCAATTCATGATTCATGATTCAATTCATGATTCATGATTCATGATTTAATTTATGATTCATGATTCATGATTCAATTCATGATTCATGATTCAATTGATGATTCAAATTATGATTCATGATTTATGATTCTTGATTCAATTCATGATTCATGATTCAATTCATGATTCATGATTTAATTCATGATTCATAATTCATGATTCATCATTCAATTCATGATTCATGATTTATGATTCAATTCATGATTCAATTCATGATTCATGAGTCATAATTCATGATTCAATTAATGATTCATGATTCAATTTATGATTCATGATTTAATGCATGATTCGATTCCTGAATAAAATCATGATTCATGATTCAATTCATGATTCATGATTCATGATTCATAATTCAATTCAAGATTCATGATTCATGATTCAATTCGTGATTCATAATTTAATTCATGATTCAATTCATGATTCATGATTTGATTAATGATTTATGATTCAATTCATGATTCAATTCATGATTCATTATTCGATTCATGATTCATGATTCAATTCATGATTCATGATTCATGATTCGATTTATGATTCGTGATTCAATTCATGATTCAATTCATGATTCATGATTCATGATTCAATTCATGATTCATAATTTATGATTCATAATTCAATTCATGCTTCATGATTCATGATTCATGATTCATGATTCAATTCATGATTCATGATTCAATTCATGATTCATGATTCATGATTCAATTCATGATTCATGATTCATGATTTAATTTATGATTCATGATTCATGATTCAATTCATGATTCATGATTCATGATTCAATTCATGATTCATGATTCATGATTCAATTAATGATTCATGATTCAATTCATGATTCATGATTCATTTCATGATTCATGATTTATGATTCATGATTCATGATTCGATTCATGATTCATGATTCGATTCATGATTCATGATTCTTGATTCATAATTCATGATTTGATTCATGATTCATAATTCATGATTCAATTCATGATTCATGATTCAATTCATGATTCATGATTCAGTTTATGATTTATGATTCATGATTTAATTCATGATTCATGATTCATGATTTAATTCATGATTCATGATTCATGATTCAATTTATGATTCATGATTCATGATTCAATTCATGATTCATGATTCATGATTCATTATTCAATTCATGATTCATGATTCATGATTCAATTCATGATTCATGATTCATGATTCAATTCATGATTCATGATTCAATTCATGATTCATGATTCAATTCATGATTCAATTCATGATTCATGATTCAAATCATGATTCATGATTTATTTCATGACTCATGATTTATGATTCATTATTCAATTCATGATTCATGATTCATGATTCAATTCATGATTCATGAGTCATGATTCAATTCATGATTCATGATTCATGATTTAATTTATGATTCATGATTCATGATTCAATTCATGATTCATGATTCATGATTCATTATTCAATTCATGATTCATGATTCAATTCATGATTCATGATTCAATTCATGATTCATGATTCATGATTTAATTTATGATTCATGATTCATGATTCAATTCATGATTCATGATTCAATTGATGATTCAAATTATGATTCATGATTTATGATTCTTGATTCAATTCATGATTCATGATTCAATTCATGATTCATGATTTATGATTCAATTCATGATTCAATTCATGATTCATGAGTCGTAATTCATGATTCAATTAATGATTCATGATTCAATGCATGATTCGATTCCTGAATAAAATCATGATTCATGATTCAATTCATGATTCATGATTCATGATTCATAATTCAATTCAAGATTCATGATTCATGATTCAATTCGTGATTCATAATTTAATTCATGATTCAATTCATGATTCATGATTTGATTAATGATTTATGATTCAATTCATGATTCAATTCATGATTCATTATTCGATTCATGATTCATGATTCAATTCATGATTCATGATTCATGATTCGATTTATGATTCGTGATTCAATTCATGATTCAATTCATGATTCATGATTCATGATTCAATTCATGATTCATAATTCATGATTCATAATTCAATTCATGATTCATGATTCATGATTCATGATTCATGATTCAATTCATGATTCATGATTCAATTCATGATTCAATTCATGATTCATGATTCAATTTATGATTCAATTCATGATTCATGATTCATGATTTAATTTATGATTCATGATTCATGATTCAATTCATGATTCATGATTCATGATTCAATTCATGATTCATGAATTCATGATTCAATTCATGATTCATGATTCAATTCATGATTCATGATTCATTTCATGATTCATGATTTATGATTCATGATTCATGATTCGATTCATGATTCATGATTCTTGATTCATAATTCATGATTTGATTCATGATTCATAATTCATGATTCAATTCATGATTCATGATTCAATTCATGATTCATGATTCAGTTTATGATTTATGATTCATGATTTAATTCATGATTCATGATTCATGATTTAATTCATGATTCATGATTCATGATTCAATTTATGATTCATGATTCATGATTCAATTCATGATTCATGATTCATGATTCAATTCATGATTCATGATTCATTATTCAATTCATGATTCATGATTCATGATTCAATTCATGATTCATGATTCAATTCATGATTCATGATTCAATTCATGATTCATGATTCATTTCATGATTCATGATTCATGATTCATGATTCATGATTCAATTCATGATTCATGATTCATGATTCTTGATTCATAATTCATGATTCGATTCATGATTTATGATTCATGATTCAATTCATGATTCATGATTCATGATTCATGATTCAATTCATGATTCATGATTCAATTTATGATTTATGATTCATGATTTAATTAATGATTCATGATTCATGATTTAATTGATGATTCATGATTCATGATTCGATTCATGATTCATGATTCATGATTCAATTCATGAATTATGATTCATGATTCAATTCATGATTCATGATTCAATTCATGATTCATGATTCATTTCATGATTCATGATTTATGATTCATGATTCATGATTCGATTCATGATTCATGATTCTTGATTCATAATTCATGATTTGATTCATGATTCATAATTCATGATTCAATTCATGATTCATGATTCAATTCATGATTCATGATTCAGTTTATGATTTATGATTCATGATTTAATTCATGATTCATGATTCATGATTTAATTCATGATTCATGATTCATGATTCAATTTATGATTCATGATTCATGATTCAATTCATGATTCATGATTCATGATTCATTATTCAATTCATGATTCATGATTCATGATTCAATTCTTGATTCATGATTCATGATTCAATTCATGATTCATGATTCAATTCATGATTCATGATTCATTTCATGATTCATGATTCATGATTCATGATTCATGATTCGATTCATGATTCATGATTCATGATTCTTGATTCATAATTCATGATTCATGATTCATGATTCTTGATTCATAATTCATGATTCGATTCATGATTCATAATTCATGATTCAATTCATGATTCATGATTCATGATTCAATTCATGATTCATGATTCAGTTTATGATTTATGATTGATGATTTAATTCATGATTCATGATTCATGATTCAATTTATGATTCATGATTCATGATTCAATTCATGATTCATGATTCATGATTCAATTCATGATTCATGATTCATTATTCAATTCATGATTCATGATTCAATTCATGATTCATGATTCAATTCATGATTCATGATTCAATTCATGATTCATGATTCATGATTCATTTCATGATTCATGATTCATGATTCATGATTCATGATTCAATTCATGATTCATGATTCATGATTCTTGATTCATAATTCATGATTCGATTCATGATTCATGATTCATGATTCAATTCATGATTCATGATTCATGATTCATGATTCAATTCATGATTCATGATTCAATTTATGATTTATGATTCATGATTTAATTAATGATTCATGATTCATGATTTAATTGATGATTCATGATTCGATTCATGATTCATGATTCGATTTATGATTTATGATTCATGATTTAATTCATGATTCATGATTCAATTCATGATTCATGATTCATGATTTAATTTATGATTCATGATTCATGATTCAATTCATGATTCATGATTCAATTGATGATTCAATTCATGATTCATGATTCGATTCATGATTCATGATTCATGATTCAATTCATGATTCATGATTCATGATTCAATTCATGATTCATGATTCAATTCATGATTCATGATTCATTTCATGATTCATGATTTATGATTCATGATTCATGATTCGATTCATGATTCATGATTCTTGATTCATAATTCATGATTTGATTCATGATTCATAATTCATGATTCAATTCATGATTCATGATTCAATTCATGATTCATGATTCAGTTTATGATTTATGATTCATGATTTAATTCATGATTCATGATTCATGATTTAATTCATGATTCATGATTCATGATTCAATTTATGATTCATGATTCATGATTCAATTCATGATTCATGATTCATGATTCATTATTCAATTCATGATTCATTTCTCGATTCATGATTCATGATTCAATTCATGATTCATGATTCAATTCATGATTCATGATTCATTTCATGATTCATGATTCATGATTCATGATTCATGATTCGATTCATGATTCATGATTCATGATTCTTGATTCATAATTCATGATTCGATTCATGATTCATAATTCATGATTCAATTCATGATTCATGATTCATGATTCAATTCATGATTCATGATTCAGTTTATGATTTATGATTAATGATTTAATTCATGATTCATGATTCATGATTCAATTTATGATTCATGATTCATGATTCAATTCATGATTCATGATTCATGATTCAATTCATGATTCATTATTCAATTCATGATTCATGATTCAATTCATGATTCATGATTCAATTCATGATTCATGATTCAATTCATGATTCATGATTCATGATTCATTTCATGATTCATGATTCATGATTCATGATTCAATTCATGATTCATGATTCAATTCATGATTCATGATTCAATTCATGATTCATGATTCAATTCATGATTCATGATTCATGATTCATTTCATGATTCATGATTCATGATTCATGATTCATGATTCAATTCATGATTCATGATTCATGATTCATGATTCAATTCATGATTCATGATTCAATTTATGATTTATGATTCATGATTTAATTAATGATTCATGATTCATGATTTAATTGATGATTCATGATTCATGATTCGATTCATGATTCATGATTCGATTTATGATTTATGATTCATGATTTAATTCATGATTCATGATTCAATTCATGATTCATGATTCATGATTTAATTTATGATTCATGATTCATGATTCAATTCATGATTCATGATTCAATTGATGATTCAATTCATGATTCATGATTCAATTGATGATTCAAATTATGATTCATGATTTATGATTCATGATTCAATTCATGATTCATGATTCAATTCATGATTCATGACTCAATTCATGATTCATGATTCAATTCATGATTCATGATTCATTATTCAATTCATGATTCATGATTCATGATTTAATTCATGATTCATGATTCATTATTCAATTCATGATTCATGATTCATGATTCAATTAATGATTCATGATTCAATTCATGATTCATGATTCATTTCATGATTCATAATTCATGATTCATGATTCATGATTCGATTCATGATTCATAATTCATGATTCAATTCATGATTCATGATTCATGATTCGATTCAAGATTCATTATTCAATTCATGATTCATGATTCATGATTTAATTCATGATTCATGATTCATTATTCAATTCATGATTCATGATTCATGATTCAATTCTTTATTCATGATTCATTATTCAATTCATGATTCATGATTCATGATTTAATTCATGATTCATGATTCATTATTCAATTTATGATTCATGATTCATGATTCAATTCTTTATTCATGATTCATTATTCAATTCATGATTCATGATTCATGATTCAATTCTTTATTCATGATTCATTATTCAATTCATGATTCATGATTCATGATTTAATTCATGATTCATGATTCATGATTCGATTCATGATTCATAATTCATGATTCAATTCATGATTCATGATTCATGACTCAATTTATGATTCATGATTTAATTCATGATTCATGATTCATTATTCAATTCATGATTCAATTCATGATTCATGATTCATGATTCGATTCAAGTTTCATTCTTCAATTCATGATTCATGATTCATGATTTAATTCATGATTCATGATTCATTATTCAATTCATGATTCATGATTCAATTGATGATTCATGATTCATGATTCAATTCATGATTCATGATTCAATTCATGATTCATGATTCATTATTCAATTCATGATTCATGATTCATGATTTAATTCATGATTCATGATTCATTATTCGATTCATGATTCATGATTCATGATTCAATTGATGATTCAAATTATGATTCATGATTTATGATTCTTGATTCAATTCATGATTCATGATTCAATTCATGATTCATAATTCATGATTCATGATTCAATTCTTGATTCATGATTCAATTTATGAATTATGATTCAATGCATGATTCGATTCCTGAATAAAATCATGATTCATGATTCAATTCATGATTTATGATTCATGATTCATAATTCAATTCAAGATTCATGATTCAATTCATGATTTAATTCATGATTCAATTCGTGATTCATGATTTGATTCATGATTCATAATTCAATTCAAGATTCATGATTCAATTCATGATTTAATTCATGATTCAATTCATGATTCATGATTTGATTAATGATTTATGATTTAATTCATGATTCAATTCATGATTCATTATTCGATTCATGATTCATGATTCAATTCATGATTCATGATTCATGATTCGATTTATGATTCGTGATTCATGATTCATGATTCAATTCATGATTCAATTCATGATTCATGATTCTTGATTCAATTTATGATTCAATTCATGATTCATGATTCATGATTCAATTCATGATTCATGATTCATGATTCAATTCATGATTCATGATTCAATTCATGATTCATGATTCATGATTCAATTCATGATTCATGATTCATTATTCAATTCATGATTCATGATTCATGATTCATTTCATGATTCATGATTCATGATTCATGATTCATGATTCGATTCATGATTCATGATTCTTGATTCATAATTCATGATTCGATTCATGATTCATGATTCAATTTATGATTTATGATTCATGATTTAATTCATGATTCATGATTCATGATTCAATTTATGATTCGTGATTCATGATTCAATTCATGATTCATGATTCATGATTCAATTCATGATTCATGATTCATTATTCAATTCATGATTCATGATTCATGATTCAATTCATGATTCATGATTCATGATTCAATTCATGATTCATGATTCAATTCATGATTCATTAATTCATTTCATGATTCATGATTCATTATTCGATTCATGATTCATGATTCATGATTCTTGATTCATAATTCATGATTCGATTCATGATTCATGATTCATGATTCATGATTCATGATTCAATTCATGATTCATGATTAATGATTCAATTCATGATTCATGATTCAATTCATGATTCATGATTCATTTCATGATTCATGATTCATGATTCGATTCATGATTCATGATTCGATTCATGATTCATGATTCATGATTTTTGATTCATAATTCATGATTCGATTCATGATTCATGATTCATGATTCAATTCATGATTCATGATTAATGATTCGATTCATGATTCATGATTCGATTCATGATTCATGATTCATGATTCTTGATTCATAATTCATGATTCGATTCATGATTCATGATTCATGATTCAATTCATGATTCATGATTCAATTCATGATTCAATTCATGATCCATGATTCATGATTCAATTTATGATTCATGATTCATGATTCAATTTATGATTCATGATTCATTATTCAATTCATGATTCAATTCATGATTCATGATTCATGATTCGATTCAAGATTCATTATTCAATTCATGATTCATGATTCATGATTTAATTCATGATTCATGATTCATTATTCAATTCATGATTCATGATTCAATTCATGATTCATGATTCATTATTCAATTCATGATTCATGATTCATGATTTAATTCATGATTCATGATTCGATTCATGATTCATGATTCTTGATTCATAATTCATGATTCGATTCATGATTCAATTTATGATTTATGATTCATGATTTAATTCATGATTCATGATTCATGATTTAATTCATGATTCATGATTCATGATTCAATTTATGATTCATGATTCATGATTCAAATATGATTCATGATTCATTATTCAATTCATGATTCATGATTCATGATTCAATTCATGATTCATGATTCATGATTCAATTCATGATTCATGATTTCAATTCATGATTCATGATTCAATTCATGATTCATGATTCAATTCATGATTCATGATTCATTTCATGATTCATGATTCATGATTCGATCATGATTCATGATTCATGATTCTTGATTCATAATTCATGATTCGATTCATGATTCATGATTCAATTCATAATTCATGATTAATGATTCAATTCATGATTCATGATTCAATTTATGATTTATGATTCATGATTTAATTCATGATTCATGATTCATGATTCAATTGATGATTCATAATTCATGATTCATGATTCAATTCATGATTCATGGATTTATGATTCAATTCATGATTCAATTCATGATTCATGATTCAATTAATGATTCATGATTTAATTCATGATTCATGATTCATTATTCAATTCATGAATCATGATTTATGATTAAATTCATGATTCATGATTCATGATTCAATTCATGATTCATGATTCAATTCATGATTCATGATTCATTATTCAATTCATGATTCATGATTCATGATTTAATTCATGATTCATGATTCATTATTCAATTCATGATTCATGATTCATGATTCAATTCATGATTCATGATTCATGATTCAATTCATGATTCATGATTCAATTCATGATTCATGATTCAATTCATGATTCATAATTCAATTCATGATTCATGATTCATGATTCATGATTCGATTCATGATTCATGATTCATGATTCTTGATTCATGATTCATGATTCGATTCATGATTCAATTCATGATTCATGATTCATGATTCAATTCATGATTCATGATTCAATTTATGATTTATGATTCATGATTTATACATGATTCATGATTCAATTGATGATTCATGATTTATGATTCGATTCATGATTCATGATTCGATTTATGATAAATGATTCATGATTTAATTCATGATTCATGATTCAATTGATGATTCATGGTTCATGATTCAATTCATGATTCATGATTCATGATTCAATTCATGATTCAATTCATGATTCATGATTCATGATTCAAGATTCATGATTCATGATTCATGATTCAATTCATGATTCATGATTCATGATTCAATTCATGATTCAAATCATGATTCATGATTTATTTCATGACTCATGATTTATGATTCATTATTCAATTCATGATTCATGATTCATGATTCAATTCATGATTCATGATTCATGATTCAATTCATGATTCAATTCATGATTCATGATTCATGATTCAATTTATGATTCATGATTCATGATTCAATTCATGATTCATGATTCATTATTCAATTCATGATTCATGATTCATGATTCGATTCAAGATTCATTATTCAATTCATGATTCATGATTCATGATTTAATTCATGATTCATGATTCATGATTCAATTCATGATTCATGATTCAATGCATGAATCATGATTCAATTCATGATTCATGATTCATTATTCAATTCATGATTCATGATTCATGATTTAATTCATGATTCATGATTCATTATTCAATTCATGATTCATGATTCATGATTCAATTCATGATTCATGATTCAATTCATGATTCATGATTCATTTCATGATTCATGATTCATGATTCATGATTCATGATTCGATTCATGAATCATGAATTGAATCATGATTCATGATTCATGATTTGATTCATGATTCATGATTCATGATTCAATTCATGATTCATGATTCATGATTCATGATTCATGATTCATGATTCAATTCATGATTCATGATTCAATTTATGATTTATGATTCATGATTTAATTTATGATTCATGATTCATGATTCAATTCATGATTCATGATTCATGATTCAATTCATGATTCATGATTCAATTGTTAATTCAAATTATGATTCATGATTTATGATTCATGATTCAATTCATGATTCATGATTCAATTCATGATTCAATTCATGATTCATGATTCAATTCATGATTCATAATTCATGATTCATGACTCAATTCATGATTCATGATTTATGATTCAATTCATGATTCAATTCATGGTTCATGATTCATAATTCATGATTCAATTAATGATTCATGATTTAATTCATGATTCATGATTCATTATTCAATTCATGATTCATTATTCATGATTCATGATTCATGATTCAATTCATGATTCATGATTCAATTCATGATTCATGATTCATGATTTAATTCATGATTCATGATTTATTATTCAATTCATGATTCATGATTCATGATTCAATTTATGATTCATGATTCATGATTCAATTCATGATTCATGATTCATGATTCAATTCATGATTCAATTCATGATTCGTGATTCATGATTCGATTCAAGATTCATTATTCAATTCATGATTCATGATTCATGATTTAATTCATGATTCATGATTCATTATTCAATTCATGATTCATGATTCAATTCATGATTCATGATTCATGATTCAATTCATGATTCATGATTCGATTCATGATTCATGATTCATGATTCAATTCATGATTCATGATTCATGATTCATGATTCATGATTCAATTCATGATTCATGATTCAATTTATGATTTATGATTCATGATTTAATTTATGATTCATGATTCATGATTCAATTCATGATTCATGATTCAATTGATGATTCAAATTATGATTCATGATTTATGATTCATGAATCAATTCATAATTCATGATTCAATTCATGATTCATGATTCAATTCATGATTCATGATTCAATTCATGATTCATAATTCATGTTTCATGATTCAATTCATGACTCATGATTTATGATTCAATTCATGATTCAATTCATGATTCATGATTCATAATTCATGATTCAATTAATGATTCATGATTTAATTTATGATTCATGATTCATTATTCAATTCATGATTCATGATTCATGATTCAATTCATGATTTATGATTCATGATTCAATTCATGATTCATGATTCATTATTCAATTCATGATTCATTTCATGATTCTTGATTCATGATTCATGATTCGATTCATGATTCATGATTCATGATTCAATCCTCAATTCATGATTCATGATTCATGATTCAATTCATGATTCATGATTCAATTTATGATTTATGATTCATGATTTAATACATGATTCATGATTCATGATTCAATTGATGATTCATGATTTGTGATTCATGATTCATGATTCGATTCATGATTCATGATTCGATTTATGATTTATGATTCATGATTTAATTCATGATTCATGATTCAATTGATGATTCATGATTCATGTTTCAATTCATGATTCATGATTCATGATTCAATTCATGATTCAATTCATGATTCATGATTCATGATTCAAGATTCATGATTCTTGATTCATGATTCAATTCATGATTCATGATTCATGATTCAATTCATGATTCAATTCATAATTCATGATTCAAATCATGATTCATGATTTATTTCATGACTCATGATTTATGATTCATTATTCAATTCATGATTCATGATTCATGATTCAATTCATGATTCATGATTCATGATTCAATTCATGATTCATGATTCAATTTATGATTCATGATTCATGATTCATGATTCAATTGATGATTCATGATTTATGATTCATGATTCATGATTCGATTCATGATTCATGATTCAATTTATGATTCATGATTCATGATTCATGATTCAATTGATGATTCATGATTTATGATTCATGATTCATGATTCAATTCATGATTCATGATTCATTATTCAATTCAGGATTCATGATTCATGATTTAATTCATGATTCATGATTCATTATTCAATTCATGATTCATGATTCATGATTCAATTCATGATCCATGATTCAATTCATGATTCATGATTCAATTCATGATTCATTTCATGATTCATGATTCATGATTCATGATTCATGATTCGATTCATGAATCATGAATTGAATCATGATTCATGATTCATGATTCGATTCATGATTCATGATTCATGATTCAATTCATGATTCATGATTCATGATTCATGATTCATGATTCAATTTATGATTCATGATTCAATTTATGATTTATGATTGATGATTTAATTCATGATTCATGATTCATTATTCAATTCATGATTCAATTCATGATTCGTGATTCATGATTCGATTCAAGATTCATTATTCAATTCATGATTCATGATTCATGATTTAATTCATGATTCATGATTCATTATTCAATTCATGATTCATGATTCAATTCATGATTCATGATTCATGATTCAATTCATGATTCATGATTCGATTCATGATTCATGATTCATGATTCAATTCATGATTCATGATTCATGATTCATGATTCATGATTCAATTCATGATTCATGATTCAATTTATGATTTATGATTCATGATTTAATTTATGATTCATGATTCATTATTCAATTCATGATTCATGATTCATGATTCAATTCATGATTCATGATTCAATTCATGATTCATGATTCATTTCATGATTCATGATTCATGATTCATGATTCGATTCATGAATCATGAATTGAATCATGATTCATGATTCATGATTTGATTCATGATTCATGATTCATGATTCATGATTCATGATTCAATTCATGATTCATGATTCATGATTCATGATTCATGATTCAATTCATGATTCATGATTCAATTTATGATTTATGATTCATGATTTAATTTATGATTCATGATTCATGATTCAATTCATGATTCATGATTCATGATTCAATTCATGATTCATGATTCAATTGATAATTCAAATTATGATTCATGATTTATGATTCATGATTCAATTCATGATTCATGATTCAATTCATGATTCATGATTCAATTCATGATTCATAATTCATGATTCATGATTCAATTCATGATTCATGATTTATGATTCAATTCATGATTCAATTCATGGTTCATGATTCATAATTCATGATTCAATTAATGATTCATGATTTAATTCATGATTCATGATTCATTATTCAATTCATGATTCATTATTCATGATTCATGATTCATGATTCAATTCATGATTCATGATTCAATTCATGATTCATGATTCATGATTTAATTCATGATTCATGATTTATTATTCAATTCATGATTCATGATTCATGATTCAATTTATGATTCATGATTCATGATTCAATTCATGATTCATGATTCATGATTCAATTCATGATTCAATGCATGATTCGTGATTCATGATTCGATTCAAGATTCATTATTCAATTCATGATTCATGATTCATGATTCAATTCATGATTCATGATTCATGATTCAATTCATGATTCATGATTCGATTCATGATTCATGATTCATGATTCAATTCATGATTCATGATTCATGATTCATGATTCATGATTCAATTCATGATTCATGATTCAATTTATGATTTATGATTCATGATTTAATTTATGATTCATGATTCATGATTCAATTCATGATTCATGATTCAATTGATGATTCAAATTATGATTCATGATTTATGATTCATGAATCAATTCATAATTCATGATTCAATTCATGATTCATGATTCAATTCATGATTCATGATTCAATTCATGATTCATAATTCATGTTTCATGATTCAATTCATGACTCATGATTTATGATTCAATTCATGATTCAATTCATGATTCATGATTCATAATTCATGATTCAATTAATGATTCATGATTTAATTTATGATTCATGATTCATTATTCAATTCATGATTCATGATTCATGATTCAATTCATGATTTATGATTCATGATTCAATTCATGATTCATGATTCATTATTCAATTCATGATTCATTTCATGATTCATGATTCATGATTCGATTCATGATTCATGATTCATGATTCTTGATTCATGATTCATGATTCGATTCATGATTCATGATTCATGATTCAATCCTCAATTCATGATTCATGATTCATGATTCAATTCATGATTCATGATTCAATTTATGATTTATGATTCATGATTTAATACATGATTCATGATTCATGATTCAATTGATGATTCATGATTTGTGATTCATGATTCATGATTCGATTCATGATTCATGATTCGATTTATGATTTATGATTCATGATTTAATTCATGATTCATGATTCAATTGATGATTCATGATTCATGTTTCAATTCATGATTCATGATTCATGATTCAATTCATGATTCAATTCATGATTCATGATTCATGATTCAAGATTCATGATTCATGATTCATGATTCAATTCATGATTCATGATTCATGATTCAATTCATGATTCAATTCATAATTCATGATTCAAATCATGATTCATGATTTATTCATGACTCATGATTTATGATTCATTATTCAATTCATGATTCATGATTCATGATTCAATTCATGATTCATGATTCATGATTCAATTCATGATTCATGATTCAATTTATGATTCATGATTCATGATTCATGATTCAATTGATGATTCATGATTTATGATTCATGATTCATGATTCGATTCATGATTCATGATTCAATTTATGATTCATGATTCATGATTCATGATTCAATTGATGATTCATGATTTATGATTCATGATTCATGATTCAATTCATGATTCATGATTCATTATTCAATTCAGGATTCATGATTCATGATTTAATTCATGATTCATGATTCATTATTCAATTCATGATTCATGATTCATGATTCAATTCATGATCCATGATTCAATTCATGATTCATGATTCAATTCATGATTCATTTCATGATTCATGATTCATGATTCATGATTCGATTCATGAATCATGAATTGAATCATGATTCATGATTCATGATTCGATTCATGATTCATGATTCATGATTCAATTCATGATTCATGATTCATGATTCATGATTCATGATTCAATTTATGATTCATGATTCAATTTATGATTTATGATTGATGATTTAATTCATGATTCATGATTCATTATTCAATTCATGATTCAATTCATGATTCGTGATTCATGATTCGATTCAAGATTCATTATTCAATTCATGATTCATGATTCCATGATTTAATTCATGATTCATGATTCATTATTCAATTCATGATTCATGATTCAATTCATGATTCATGATTCATGATTCAATTCATGATTCATGATTCGATTCATGATTCATGATTCATGATTCAATTCATGATTCATGATTCATTATTCAATTCATGATTCATGATTCATGATTCAATTCATGATCCATGATTCAATTCATGATTCATGATTCAATTCATGATTCATTTCATGATTCATGATTCATGATTCATGATTCGATTCATGAATCATGAATTGAATCATGATTCATGATTCATGATTCGATTCATGATTCATGATTCATGATTCAATTCATGATTCATGATTCATGATTCATGATTCATGATTCAATTTATGATTCATGATTCAATTTATGATTTATGATTGATGATTTAATTCATGATTCATGATTCATTATTCAATTCATGATTCAATTCATGATCGTGATTCATGATTCGATTCAAGATTCATTATTCAATTCATGATTCATGATTCATGATTTAATTCATGATTCATGATTCATTATTCAATTCATGATTCATGATTCAATTCATGATTCATGATTCATGATTCAATTCATGATTCATGATTCGATTCATGATTCATGATTCATGATTCAATTCATGATTCATGATTCATGATTCATGATTCATGATTCAATTCATGATTCATGATTCAATTCATGATTCATGATTCAATTGATGATTCAAATTATGATTCATGATTTATGATTCATGAATCAATTCATAATTCAAGATTCAATTCATGATTCATGATTCAATTCATGATTCATGATTCAATTCATGATTCATAATTCATGTTTCATGATTCAATTCATGACTCATGATTTATGATTCAATTCATGATTCAATTCATGATTCATGATTCATAATTCATGATTCAATTAATGATTCATGATTTAATTTATGATTCATGATTCATTATTCAATTCATGATTCATGATTCATGATTTAATTCATGATTTATGATTCATGATTCAATTCATGATTCATGATTCAATTCATGATTCATGATTCATTATTCAATTCATGATTCATGATTCATGATTCAATTCATGATTCATGATTCATGATTCAATTCATGATTCATGATTCAATTCATGATTCATGATTCATTTCATGATTCATGATTCATGATTCGATTCATGATTCATGATTCATGATTCTTGATTCATGATTCATGATTCGATTCATGATTCATGATTCATGATTCAATTCTCAATTCATGATTCATGATTCATGATTCCATTCATGATTCATGATTCAATTTATGATTTATGATTCATGATTTAATACATGATTCATGATTCATGATTCAATTGATGATTCATGATTTATGATTCATGATTCATGATTCGATTCATGATTCATGATTCGATTTATGATTTATGATTCATGATTTAATTCATGATTCATGATTCAATTGATGATTCATGATTCATGTTTCAATTCATGATTCATGATTCATGTTTCAATTCATGATTCATGATTCATGATTCAATTCATGATTCAATTCATGATTCATGATTCAATTTATGATTCATGATTCATGATTCATGATTCAATTGATGATTCATGATTTATGATTCATGATTCATGATTCGATTCATGATTCATGATTCAATTTATGATTCATGATTCATGATTCATGATTCAATTGATGATTCATGATTTATGATTCATGATTCATGATTCAATTCATGATTCATGATTCATTATTCAATTCAGGATTCATGATTCATGATTTAATTCATGATTCATGATTCATGATTCAATTCATGATCCATGATTCAATTCATGATTCATGATTCAATTCATGATTCATTTCATGATTCATGATTCATGATTCATGATTCATGATTCGATTCATGAATCATGAATTGAATCATGATTCATGATTCATGATTCGATTCATGATCATGATTCATGATTCAATTCATGATTCATGATTCATGATTCATGATTCATGATTCAATTTATGATTCATGATTCAATTTATGATTATGATTCATGATTTAATTCATGATTCATGATTCATTATTCAATTCATGATTCAATTCATGATTCGTGATTCATGATTCGATTCAAGATTCATTATTCAATTCATGATTCATGATTCATGATTTAATTCATGATTCATGATTCATTATTCAATTCATGATTCATGATTCAATTCATGATTCATGATTCATGATTCAATTCTTGATTCATGATTCGATTCATGATTCATGATTCATGATTCAATTCATGATTCATGATTCATGATTCATGATTCATGATTCAATTCATGATTCATGATTCAATTTATGATTTATGATTCACGATTTAATTTATGATTCATGATTCATGATTCAATTCATGATTCATGATTCAATTGATGATTCAAATTATGATTCATGATTTATGATTCATGAATCAATTCATAATTCATGATTCAATTCATGATTCATGATTCAATTCATGATTCATGATTCAATTCATGATTCATAATTCATGTTTCATGATTGAATTCATGACTCATGATTTATGATTCAATTCATGATTCAATTCATGATTCATGATTCATAATTCATGATTCAATTAATGATTCATGATTTAATTTATGATTCATGATTCATTATTCAATTCATGATTCATGATTCATGATTTAATTCATGATTTATGATTCATGATTCAATTCATGATTCATGATTCAATTCATGATTCATGATTCATTATTCAATTCATGATTCATGATTCATGATTCAATTCATGATTCATGATTCAATTCATGATTCATGATTCAATTCATGATTCATGATTCAATTCATGATTCATGATTCATTTCATGATTCATGATTCATGATTCGATTCATGATTCATGATTCATGATTCTTGATTCATGATTCATGATTCGATTCATGATTCATGATTCATGATTCAATTCTCAATTCATGATTCATGATTCATGATTCAATTCATGATTCATGATTCAATTTATGATTTATGATTCATGATTTAATACATGATTCATGATTCATGATTCAATTGATGATTCATGATTTATGATTCATGATTCATGATTCGATTCATGATTCATGATTTCGATTTATGATTTATGATTCATGATTTAATTCATGATTCATGATTCAATTGATGATTCATGATTCATGTTTCAATTCATGATTCATGATTCATGATTCAATTCATGATTCAATTCATGATTCATGATTCATGATTCAAGATTCATGATTCATGATTCATGATTCAATTCATGATTCATGATTCATGATTCAATTCATGATTCAATTCATAATTCATGATTCAAATCATGATTCATGATTTATTTCATGACTCATGATTTATGATTCATTATTCAATTCATGATTCATGATTCATGATTCAATTCATGATTCATGATTCAATTCATGATTCAATTCATGATTCATGATTCAATTTATGATTCATGATTCATGATCATGATTCAATTGATGATTCATGATTTATGATTCATGATTCATGATTCGATTCATGATTCATGATTCAATTATGATTCATGATTCATGATTCATGATTCAATTGATGATTCATGATTTATGATTCATGATTCATGATTCAATTCATGATTCATGATTCATTATTCAATTCATGATTCATGATTCATGATTCAATTCATGATTCATGATTCAATTCATGATTCATGATTCAATTCATGATTCATTTCATGATTCATGATTCATGATTCATGATTCGATTCATGAATCATGAATTGAATCATGATTCATGATTCATGATTCGATTCATGATTCATGATTCATGATTCAATTCATGATTCATGATTCATGATTCATGATTCATGATTCAATTTATGATTCATGATTCAATTTATGATTTATTATTCATGATTTAATTCATGATTCATGATTCATGATTCAATTGATGATTCATGATTCATGATTCATGATTCATGATTCAAATCATGATTCATGATTTATTTCATGACTCATGATTTATGATTCATTATTCAATAATAATTCATGATTCATGATTCAATTCATGATTCATGATTCATGATTCAATTCATGATTCAATTCATGATTCATGATTCAATTTATGATTCATGATTCAATTCATGATTCATGATTCATTAATCAAATTATGATTCAATTCATGATTCATGATTCATGATTCGATTCAAGTTTCATTATTCAATTCATGATTCATGATTCATGATTTAATTCATGATTCATGATTCATTATTCAATTCATGATTCATGATTCAATTCATGATTCATGATTCATGATTCAATTCATGATTCATGATTCAATTCATGATTCATGATTCAATTCATGATTCATGATTCATTATTCAATTCATGATTCATGATTCATGATTTAATTCATGATTCATGATTCATTATTCAATTCATGATTCATGATTCATGATTCAATTGATGATTCATGATTCATGATTCATGAATTATGATTCGATTCATGATTCATGATTCGATTTATGATTTATGATTCATGATTTAATTAATGATTCATGATTCAATTGATGATTCATGATTCATGATTCAATTCATGATTCATGATTCATGATTCAATTCATGATTCATGATTCATGATTCAATTCATGATTCATGATTCAATTCATGATTCAAATTATGATTCATGATTATGATTCTTGATTCAATTCATGATTCATGATTCATGATTCATGATTCAATTCATGATTCATGATTCATGATTCAATTCATGATTCATGATTCAATTCATGATTCAAATTATGATTCATGATTTATGATTCTTGATTCAATTCATGATTCATGATTCCATGATTCATGATTCAATTCATGATTCATGATTTATGATTCAATTCATGATTCAATTCATGATTCATGATTCATAATTCATGATTCAATTAATGATTCATGATTCAATTTATGATTCTTAATTTAATTCATGATTCAATTTATGATTTATTATTCGATTCATGATTCATGATTCAATTCATGATTCATGATTCGATTTATAATTCGTGATTCATGATTCAATTCAA
>NW_027446511.1:0-54746 GCF_038048845.1 Mixophyes fleayi | reverse complement strand
TCCAAAAACAACGCTTTTTTACACTCCGGTCTCCCTTTCTCTTGGAAACAATGACTTACATCAATTCTTTTACATAATTCTTGTTTCTCATGACATTTCTAACATTTCCCACAATTATCAACTTTCTAAGTCTTTCTGAGCAGGAGAAATCGCAAAACATAGTCATTTCTTCATTGCCGTCCAAAAACAACGCTTTTTTACACTCCTGTCTCCCTTTCTCTTGGAAACAATGACTTACATCAATTCTTTTACATAATTCTTGTTTCTCATGACATTTCTAACATTGCCCACAATTATCAACTTTCTAAGTCTTTCTGAGCAGGAGAAATCGCAAAACATAGTCATTTCTTCATTGCCGTCCAAAAACAACGCTTTTTTACACTCCGGTCTCCCTTTCTCTTGGAAACAATGACTTACATCAATTCTTTTACATAATTCTTGTTTCTCATGACATTTCTAACATTGCCCACAATTATCAACTTTCTAAGTCTTTCTGAGCAAGAGAAATCGCAAAACAGTCATTTCTTCATTGCCGTCCAAAAACAACGCTTTTTTACACTCCGATCTCCCTTTCTCTTGGAAACAATGACTTACATCAATTCTTTTACATAATTCTTGTTTCTAATGACATTTCTAACATTGCCCACAATTATCAACTTTCTAAGTCTTTCTGAGCAAGAGAAATCGCAAAACAGTCATTTCTTCATTGCCGTCCAAAAACAACGCTTTTTTACACTCCGGTCTCCCTTTCTCTTGGAAACAATAACTTACATCAATTCTTTTACATAATTCTTGTTTCTCATGACATTTCTAACATTTCCCACAATTATCAACTTTCTAAGTCTTTCTGAGCAGGAGAAATCGCAAAACATAGTCATTTCTTCATTGCCGTCCAAAAACAACGCTTTTTTACACTCCTGTCTCCCTTTCTCTTGGAAACAATGACTTACATCAATTCTTTTACATAATTCTTGTTTCTCATGACATTTCTAACATTGCCCACAATTATCAACTTTCTAAGTCTTTCTGAGCAGGAGAAATCGCAAAACATAGTCATTTCTTCATTGCCGTCCAAAAACAACGCTTTTTTACACTCCGGTCTCCCTTTCTCTTGGAAACAATGACTTACATCAATTCTTTTACATAATTCTTGTTTCTCATCACATTTCTAACATTGCCCACAATTATCAACTTTCTAAGTCTTTCTGAGCAAGAGAAATCGCAAAACATAGTCATTTCTTCATTGCCGTCCAAAAACAACGCTTTTTTACACTCCGGTCTCCCTTTCTCTTGGAAACAATGACTTACATCAATTCTTTTACATAATTCTTGTTTCTCATGACATTTCTAACATTGCCCACAATTATCAACTTTCTAAGTCTTTCTGAGCAAGAGAAATCGCAAAACAGTCATTTCTTCATTGCCGTCCAAAAACAACGCTTTTTTACACTCCGGTCTCCCTTTCTCTTGGAAACAATGACTTACATCAATTCTTTTACATAATTCTTGTTTCTCATGACATTTCTAACATTGCCCACAATTATCAACTTTCTAAGTCTTTCTGAGCAAGAGAAATCGCAAAACAGTCATTTCTTCATTGCCGTCCAAAAACAACGCTTTTTTACACTCCGGTCTCCCTTTCTCTTGGAAACAATGACTTACATCAATTCTTTTACATAATTCTTGTTTCTCATGACATTTCTAACATTGCCCACAATTATCAACTTTCTAAGTCTTTCTGAGCAGGAGAAATCGCAAAACATAGTCATTTCTTCATTGCCGTCCAAAAACAACGCTTTTTTACACTCCGGTCTCCCTTTCTCTTGGAAACAATGACTTACATCAATTCTTTTACATAATTCTTGTTTCTCATGACATTTCTAACATTGCCCACAATTATCAACTTTCTAAGTCTTTCTGAGCAAGAGAAATCGCAAAACAGTCATTTCTTCATTGCCGTCCAAAAACAACGCTTTTTTACACTCCTGTCTCCCTTTCTCTTGGAAACAATGACTTACATCAATTCTTTTACATAATTCTTGTTTCTCATGACATTTCTAACATTGCCCACAATTATCAACTTTCTAAGTCTTTCTGAGCAGGAGAAATCGCAAAACATAGTCATTTCTTCATTGCCGTCCAAAAACAACGCTTTTTTACACTCCGGTCTCCCTTTCTCTTGGAAACAATGACTTACATCAATTCTTTTACATAATTCTTGTTTCTCATGACATTTCTAACATTGCCCACAATTATCAACTTTCTAAGTCTTTCTGAGCAAGAGAAATCGCAAAACAGTCATTTCTTCATTGCCGTCCAAAAACAACGCTTTTTTACACTCCGGTCTCCCTTTCTCTTGGAAACAATGACTTACATCAATTCTTTTACATAATTCTTGTTTCTCATGACATTTCTAACATTGCCCACAATTATCAACTTTCTAAGTCTTTCTGAGCAAGAGAAATCGCAAAACAGTCATTTCTTCATTGCCGTCCAAAAACAACGCTTTTTTACACTCCGGTCTCCCTTTCTCTTGGAAACAATAACTTACATCAATTCTTTTACATAATTCTTGTTTCTCATGACATTTCTAACATTTCCCACAATTATCAACTTTCTAAGTCTTTCTGAGCAGGAGAAATCGCAAAACATAGTCATTTCTTCATTGCCGTCCAAAAACAACGCTTTTTTACACTCCTGTCTCCCTTTCTCTTGGAAACAATGACTTACATCAATTCTTTTACATAATTCTTGTTTCTCATGACATTTCTAACATTGCCCACAATTATCAACTTTCTAAGTCTTTCTGAGCAGGAGAAATCGCAAAACATAGTCATTTCTTCATTGCCGTCCAAAAACAACGCTTTTTTACACTCCGGTCTCCCTTTCTCTTGAAAACAATGACTTACATCAATTCTTTTACATAATTCTTGTTTCTCATGACATTTCTAACATTGCCCACAATTATCAACTTTCTAAGTCTTTCTGAGCAAGAGAAATCGCAAAACATAGTCATTTCTTCATTGCCGTCCAAAAACAACGCTTTTTTACACTCCGGTCTCCCTTTCTCTTGGAAACAATGACTTACATCAATTCTTTTACATAATTCTTGTTTCTCATGACATTTCTAACATTGCCCACAATTATCAACTTTCTAAGTCTTTCTGAGCAAGAGAAATCGCAAAACAGTCATTTCTTCATTGCCGTCCAAAAACAACGCTTTTTTACACTCCGGTCTCCCTTTCTCTTGGAAACAATGACTTACATCAATTCTTTTACATAATTCTTGTTTCTCATGACATTTCTAACATTGCCCACAATTATCAACTTTCTAAGTCTTTCTGAGCAAGAGAAATCGCAAAACAGTCATTTCTTCATTGCCGTCCAAAAACAACGCTTTTTTACACTCCGGTCTCCCTTTCTCTTGGAAACAATGACTTACATCAATTCTTTTACATAATTCTTGTTTCTCATGACATTTCTAACATTGCCCACAATTATCAACTTTCTAAGTCTTTCTGAGCAGGAGAAATCGCAAAACATAGTCATTTCTTCATTGCCGTCCAAAAACAACGCTTTTTTACACTCCGGTCTCCCTTTCTCTTGGAAACAATGACTTACATCAATTCTTTTACATAATTCTTGTTTCTCATGACATTTCTAACATTGCCCACAATTATCAACTTTCTAAGTCTTTCTGAGCAAGAGAAATCGCAAAACAGTCATTTCTTCATTGCCGTCCAAAAACAACGCTTTTTTACACTCCTGTCTCCCTTTCTCTTGGAAACAATGACTTACATCAATTCTTTTACATAATTCTTGTTTCTCATGACATTTCTAACATTGCCCACAATTATCAACTTTCTAAGTCTTTCTGAGCAGGAGAAATCGCAAAACATAGTCATTTCTTCATTGCCGTCCAAAAACAACGCTTTTTTACACCCCGGTCTCCCTTTCTCTTGGAAACAATGACTTACATCAATTCTTTTACATAATTCTTGTTTCTCATGACATTTCTAACATTGCCCACAATTATCAACTTTCTAAGTCTTTCTGAGCAGGAGAAATCGCAAAACATAGTCATTTCTTCATTGCCGTCCAAAAACAACGCTTTTTTACACCCGGTCTCCCTTTCTCTTGAAAACAATGACTTACATCAATTCTTTTACATAATTCTTGTTTCTCATGACATTTCTAACATTGCCCACAATTATCAACTTTCTAAGTCTTTCTGAGCAAGAGAAATCGCAAAACATAGTCATTTCTTCATTGCCGTCCAAAAACAACGCTTTTTTACACTCCGGTCTCCCTTTCTCTTGGAAACAATGACTTACATCAATTCTTTTACATAATTCTTGTTTCTCATGACATTTCTAACATTGCCCACAATTATCAACTTTCTAAGTCTTTCTGAGCAAGAGAAATCGCAAAACAGTCATTTCTTCATTGCCGTCCAAAAACAACGCTTTTTTACACTCCGGTCTCCCTTTCTCTTGGAAACAATGACTTACATCAATTCTTTTACATAATTCTTGTTTCTCATGACATTTCTAACATTGCCCACAATTATCAACTTTCTAAGTCTTTCTGAGCAAGAGAAATCGCAAAACAGTCATTTCTTCATTGCCGTCCAAAAACAACGCTTTTTTACACTCCGGTCTCCCTTTCTCTTGGAAACAATGACTTACATCAATTCTTTTACATAATTCTTGTTTCTCATGACATTTCTAACATTGCCCACAATTATCAACTTTCTAAGTCTTTCTGAGCAGGAGAAATCGCAAAACATAGTCATTTCTTCATTGCCGTCCAAAAACAACGCTTTTTTACACTCCGGTCTCCCTTTCTCTTGGAAACAATGACTTACATCAATTCTTTTACATAATTCTTGTTTCTCATGACATTTCTAACATTGCCCACAATTATCAACTTTCTAAGTCTTTCTGAGCAAGAGAAATCGCAAAACAGTCATTTCTTCATTGCCGTCCAAAAACAACGCTTTTTTACACTCCTGTCTCCCTTTCTCTTGGAAACAATGACTTACATCAATTCTTTTACATAATTCTTGTTTCTCATGACATTTCTAACATTGCCCACAATTATCAACTTTCTAAGTCTTTCTGAGCAGGAGAAATCGCAAAACATAGTCATTTCTTCATTGCCGTCCAAAAACAACGCTTTTTTACACCCCGGTCTCCCTTTCTCTTGGAAACAATGACTTACATCAATTCTTTTACATAATTCTTGTTTCTCATGACATTTCTAACATTGCCCACAATTATCAACTTTCTAAGTCTTTCTGAGCAAGAGAAATCGCAAAACAGTCATTTCTTCATTGCCGTCCAAAAACAACGCTTTTTTACACTCCGGTCTCCCTTTCTCTTGGAAACAATGACTTACATCAATTCTTTTACATAATTCTTGTTTCTCATGACATTTCTAACATTGCCCACAATTATCAACTATCTAAGTCTTTCTGAGCAAGAGAAATCGCAAAACAGTCATTTCTTCATTGCCGTCCAAAAACAACGCTTTTTTACACTCCGGTCTCCCTTTCTCTTGGAAACAATGACTTACATCAATTCTTTTACATAATTCTTGTTTCTCATGACATTTCTAACATTGCCCACAATTATCAACTTTCTAAGTCTTTCTGAGCAAGAGAAATCGCAAAACAGTCATTTCTTCATTGCCGTCCAAAAACAACGCTTTTTTACACTCCGGTCTCCCTTTCTCTTGGAAACAATGACTTACATCAATTCTTTTACATAATTCTTGTTTCTCATGACATTTCTAACATTTCCCACAATTATCAACTTTCTAAGTCTTTCTGAGCAGGAGAAATCGCAAAACATAGTCATTTCTTCATTGCCGTCCAAAAACAACGCTTTTTTACACTCCTGTCTCCCTTTCTCTTGGAAACAATGACTTACATCAATTCTTTTACATAATTCTTGTTTCTCATGACATTTCTAACATTGCCCACAATTATCAACTTTCTAAGTCTTTCTGAGCAGGAGAAATCGCAAAACATAGTCATTTCTTCATTGCCGTCCAAAAACAACGCTTTTTTACACTCCGGTCTCCCTTTCTCTTGGAAACAATGACTTACATCAATTCTTTTACATAATTCTTGTTTCTCATGACATTTCTAACATTGCCCACAATTATCAACTTTCTAAGTCTTTCTGAGCAGGAGAAATCGCAAAACAGTCATTTCTTCATTGCCGTCCAAAAACAACGCTTTTTTTACACTCCGGTCTCCCTTTCTCTTGGAAACAATGACTTACATCAATTCTTTTACATAATTCTTGTTTCTCATGACATTTCTAACATTGCCCACAATTATCAACTTTCTAAGTCTTTCTGAGCAGGAGAAATCGCAAAACATAGTCATTTCTTCATTGCCGTCCAAAAACAACGCTTTTTTACACCCCGGTCTCCCTTTCTCTTGGAAACAATGACTTACATCAATTCTTTTACATAATTCTTGTTTCTCATGACATTTCTAACATTGCCCACAATTATCAACTTTCTAAGTCTTTCTGAGCAAGAGAAATCGCAAAACAGTCATTTCTTCATTGCCGTCCAAAAACAACGCTTTTTTACACTCCGGTCTCCCTTTCTCTTGGAAACAATGACTTACATCAATTCTTTTACATAATTCTTGTTTCTCATGACATTTCTAACATTGCCCACAATTATCAACTATCTAAGTCTTTCTGAGCAAGAGAAATCGCAAAACAGTCATTTCTTCATTGCCGTCCAAAAACAACGCTTTTTTACACTCCGGTCTCCCTTTCTCTTGGAAACAATGACTTACATCAATTCTTTTACATAATTCTTGTTTCTCATGACATTTCTAACATTGCCCACAATTATCAACTTTCTAAGTCTTTCTGAGCAAGAGAAATCGCAAAACAGTCATTTCTTCATTGCCGTCCAAAAACAACGCTTTTTTACACTCCGGTCTCCCTTTCTCTTGGAAACAATGACTTACATCAATTCTTTTACATAATTCTTGTTTCTCATGACATTTCTAACATTTCCCACAATTATCAACTTTCTAAGTCTTTCTGAGCAGGAGAAATCGCAAAACATAGTCATTTCTTCATTGCCGTCCAAAAACAACGCTTTTTTACACTCCTGTCTCCCTTTCTCTTGGAAACAATGACTTACATCAATTCTTTTACATAATTCTTGTTTCTCATGACATTTCTAACATTGCCCACAATTATCAACTTTCTAAGTCTTTCTGAGCAGGAGAAATCGCAAAACATAGTCATTTCTTCATTGCCGTCCAAAAACAACGCTTTTTTACACTCCGGTCTCCCTTTCTCTTGGAAACAATGACTTACATCAATTCTTTTACATAATTCTTGTTTCTCATGACATTTCTAACATTGCCCACAATTATCAACTTTCTAAGTCTTTCTGAGCAGGAGAAATCGCAAAACAGTCATTTCTTCATTGCCGTCCAAAAACAACGCTTTTTTTACACTCCGGTCTCCCTTTCTCTTGGAAACAATGACTTACATCAATTCTTTTACATAATTCTTGTTTCTCATGACATTTCTAACATTGCCCACAATTATCAACTTTCTAAGTCTTTCTGAGCAGGAGAAATCGCAAAACATAGTCATTTCTTCACTGCCGTCCAAAAACAACGCTTTTTTACACTCCTGTCTCCCTTTCTCTTGGAAACAATGACTTACATCAGTTCTTTTACATAATTCTTGTTTCTCATGACATTTCTAACATTGCCCACAATTATCAACTTTCTAAGTCTTTCTGAGCAGGAGAAATCGCAAAACATAGTCATTTCTTCATTGCCGTCCAAAAACAACGCTTTTTTACACTCCGGTCTCCCTTTCTCTTGGAAACAATGACTTACATCAATACTTTTACATAATTCTTGTTTCTCATGACATTTCTAACATTGCCCACAATTATTAACTTTCTAAGTCTTTCTGAGCAAGAGAAATCCCAAAACAGTCATTTCTTCATTGCCGTCCAAAAACAATGCTTTTTTACACTCCTGTCTCCCTTTCTCTTGGAAACAATGACTTACATCAATTCTTTTACATAATTCTTGTTTCTCATGACATTTCTAACATTGCCCACAATTATCAACTTTCTAAGTCTTTCTGAGCAGGAGAAATCGCAAAACATAGTCATTTCTTCATTGCCGTCCAAAAACAACGCTTTTTTACACTCCTGTCTCCCTTTCTCTTGGAAACAATGACTTACATCAATTCTTTTACATAATTCTTGTTTCTCATGACATTTCTAACATTGCCCACAATTATCAACTTTCTAAGTCTTTCTGAGCAAGAGAAATCGCAAAACAGTCATTTCTTCATTGCCGTCCAAAAACAACGCTTTTTTACACTCCGGTCTCCCTTTCTCTTGGAAACAATGACTTACATCAATTCTTTTACATAATTCTTGTTTCTCATGACATTTCTAACATTTCCCACAATTATCAACTTTCTAAGTCTTTCTGAGCAGGAGAAATCGCAAAACATAGTCATTTCTTCATTGCCGTCCAAAAACAACGCTTTTTTACACTCCTGTCTCCCTTTCTCTTGGAAACAATGACTTACATCAATTCTTTTACATAATTCTTGTTTCTCATGACATTTCTAACATTGCCCACAATTATCAACTTTCTAAGTCTTTCTGAGCAGGAGAAATCGCAAAACATAGTCATTTCTTCATTGCCGTCCAAAAACAACGCTTTTTTACACTCCGGTCTCCCTTTCTCTTGGAAACAATGACTTACATCAATTCTTTTACATAATTCTTGTTTCTCATGACATTTCTAACATTGCCCACAATTATCAACTTTCTAAGTCTTTCTGAGCAGGAGAAATCGCAAAACAGTCATTTCTTCATTGCCGTCCAAAAACAACGCTTTTTTTACACTCCGGTCTCCCTTTCTCTTGGAAACAATGACTTACATCAATTCTTTTACATAATTCTTGTTTCTCATGACATTTCTAACATTGCCCACAATTATCAACTTTCTAAGTCTTTCTGAGCAGGAGAAATCGCAAAACATAGTCATTTCTTCATTGCCGTCCAAAAACAACGCTTTTTTACACTCCTGTCTCCCTTTCTCTTGGAAACAATGACTTACATCAGTTCTTTTACATAATTCTTGTTTCTCATGACATTTCTAACATTGCCCACAATTATCAACTTTCTAAGTCTTTCTGAGCAGGAGAAATCGCAAAACATAGTCATTTCTTCATTGCCGTCCAAAAACAACGCTTTTTTACACTCCGGTCTCCCTTTCTCTTGGAAACAATGACTTACATCAATACTTTTACATAATTCTTGTTTCTCATGACATTTCTAACATTGCCCACAATTATTAACTTTCTAAGTCTTTCTGAGCAAGAGAAATCCCAAAACAGTCATTTCTTCATTGCCGTCCAAAAACAATGCTTTTTTACACTCCGGTCTCCCTTTCTCTTGGAAACAATGACTTACATCAATTCTTTTACATAATTCTTGTTTCTCATGACATTTCTAACATTGCCCACAATTATCAACTTTCTAAGTCTTTCTGAGCAGGAGAAATCGCAAAACATAGTCATTTCTTCATTGCCGTCCAAAAACAACGCTTTTTTACACTCCTGTCTCCCTTTCTCTTGGAAACAATGACTTACATCAATTCTTTTACATAATTCTTGTTTCTCATGACATTTCTAACATTGCCCACAATTATCAACTTTCTAAGTCTTTCTAAACAGGAGAAATCGCAAAACATAGTCATTTCTTCATTGCCGTCCAAAAACAACGCTTTTTTACACTCCTGTCTCCCTTTCTCTTGGAAACAATGACTTACATCAATTCTTTTACATAATTCTTGTTTCTCATGACATTTCTAACATTGCCCACAATTATCAACTCTCTAAGTCTTTCTGAGCAGGAGAAATGGCAAAACATAGTCATTTCTTCATTGCCGTCCAAAAACAACGCTTTTTTACACTCCTGTCTCCCTTTCTCTTGGAAACAATGACTTACATCAATTCTTTTACATAATTCTTGTTTCTCATGACATTTCTAACATTGCCCACAATTATCAACTTTCTAAGTCTTTCTGAGCAGGAGAAATCGCAAAACATAGTCATTTCTTCATTGCCGTCCAAAAACAACGCTTTTTTACACTCCGGTCTCCCTTTCTCTTGGAAACAATGACTTACATCAATTCTTTTACATAATTCTTGTTTCTCATGACATTTCTAACATTGCCCACAATTATCAACTTTCTAAGTCTTTCTGAGCAAGAGAAATCGCAAAACAGTCATTTCTTCATTGCCGTCCAAAAACAACGCTTTTTTACACTCCGGTCTCCCTTTCTCTTGGAAACAATGACTTACATCAATTCTTTTACATAATTCTTGTTTCTCATGACATTTCTAACATTGCCCACAATTATCAACTTTCTAAGTCTTTCTGAGCAAGAGAAATCGCAAAACAGTCATTTCTTCATTGCCGTCCAAAAACAACGCTTTTTTACACTCCGGTCTCCCTTTCTCTTGGAAACAATAACTTACATCAATTCTTTTACATAATTCTTGTTTCTCATGACATTTCTAACATTTCCCACAATTATCAACTTTCTAAGTCTTTATGAGCAGGAGAAATCGCAAAACATAGTCATTTCTTCATTGCCGTCCAAAAACAACGCTTTTTTACACTCCTGTCTCCCTTTCTCTTGGAAACAATGACTTACATCAATTCTTTTACATAATTCTTGTTTCTCATGACATTTCTAACATTGCCCACAATTATCAACTTTCTAAGTCTTTCTGAGCAGGAGAAATCGCAAAACATAGTCATTTCTTCATTGCCGTCCAAAAACAACGCTTTTTTACACTCCGGTCTCCCTTTCTCTTGGAAACAATGACTTACATCAATTCTTTTACATAATTCTTGTTTCTCATGACATTTCTAACATTGCCCACAACTATCAACTTTCTAAGTCTTTCTGAGCAAGAGAAATCGCAAAACAGTCATTTCTTCATTGCCGTCCAAAAACAACGCTTTTTTACACTCCGGTCTCCCTTTCTCTTGGAAACAATGACTTACATCAATTCTTTTACATAATTCTTGTTTCTCATGACATTTCTAACATTGCCCACAATTATCAACTTTCTAAGTCTTTCTGAGCAAGAGAAATCGCAAAACAGTCATTTCTTCATTGCCGTCCAAAAACAACGCTTTTTTACACTCCGGTCTCCCTTTCTCTTGGAAACAATGACTTACATCAATTCTTTTACATAATTCTTGTTTCTCATGACATTTCTAACATTGCCCACAATTATCAACTTTCTAAGTCTTTCTGAGCAAGAGAAATCGCAAAACAGTCATTTCTTCATTGCCGGCCAAAAACAACGCTTTTTTACACTCCGGTCTCCCTTTCTCTTGGAAACAATGACTTACATCAATTCTTTTACATAATTCTTGTTTCTCATGACATTTCTAACATTGCCCACAATTATCAACTTTATAAGTCTTTCTGAGCAGGAGAAATCGCAAAACATAGTCATTTCTTCATTGCCGTCCAAAAACAACGCTTTTTTACACTCCGGTCTCCCTTTCTCTTGGAAACAATGACTTACATCAATTCTTTTACATAATTCTTGTTTCTCATGACATTTCTAACATTGCCCACAATTATCAACTTTCTAAGTCTTTCTGAGCAAGAGAAATCGCAAAACAGTCATTTCTTCATTGCCGTCCAAAAACAACGCTTTTTTACACTCCGGTCTCCCTTTCTCTTGGAAACAATGACTTACATCAATTCTTTTACATAATTCTTGTTTCTCATGACATTTCTAACATTGCCCACAATTATCAACTTTCTAAGTCTTTCTGAGCAGGAGAAATCGCAAAACAGTCATTTCTTCATTGCCATCCAAAAACAACGCTTTTTTACACTCCGGTCTCCCTTTCTCTTGGAAACAATGACTTACATCAATTCTTTTACATAATTCTTGTTTCTCATGACATTTCTAACATTGCCCACAATTATCAACTTTCTAAGTCTTTCTGAGCAAGAGAAATCGCAAAACAGTCATTTCTTCATTGCCGTCCAAAAACAACGCTTTTTTACACTCCGGTCTCCCTTTCTCTTGGAAACAATGACTTACATCAATTCTTTTACATAATTCTTGTTTCTCATGACATTTCTAACATTGCCCACAATTATCAACTTTCTAAGTCTTTCTGAGCAGGAGAAATCGCAAAACATAGTCATTTCTTCATTGCCGTCCAAAAACAACGCTTTTTTACACTCCTGTCTCCCTTTCTCTTGGAAACAATGACTTACATCAATTCTTTTACATAATTCTTGTTTCTCATGACATTTCTAACATTGCCCACAATTATCAACTTTCTAAGTCTTTCTGAGCAGGAGAAATTGCAAAACATAGTCATTTCTTCATTGCCGTCCAAAAACAACGCTTTTTTACACTCCTGTCTCCCTTTCTCTTGGAAACAATGACTTACATCAATTCTTTTACATAATTCTTGTTTCTCATGACATTTCTAACATTGCCCACAATTATCAACTTTCTAAGTCTTTCTGAGCAGGAGAAATCGCAAAACATAGTCATTTCTTCATTGCCGTCTAAAAACAACGCTTTTTTACACTCCGGTCTCCCTTTCTCTTGGAAACAATGACTTACATCAATTCTTTTACATAATTCTTCTTTCTCATGACATTTCTAACATTGCCCACAATTATCAACTTTCTAAGTCTTTCTGAGCAAGAGAAATCGCAAAACAGTCATTTCTTCATTGCCGTCCAAAAACAACGCTTTTTTACACTCCGGTCTCCCTTTCTCTTGGAAACAATGACTTACATCAATTCTTTTACATAATTCTTGTTTCTCATGACATTTCTAACATTGCCCACAATTATCAACTTTCTAAGTCTTTCTGAGCAGGAGAAATTGCAAAACATAGTCATTTCTTCATTGCCGTCCAAAAACAACGCTTTTTTACACTCCTGTCTCCCTTTCTCTTGGAAACAATGACTTACATCAATTCTTTTACATAATTCTTGTTTCTCATGACATTTCTAACATTGCCCACAATTATCAACTTTCTAAGTCTTTCTGAGCAAGAGAAATCGCAAAACAGTCATTTCTTCATTGCCGTCCAAAAACAACGCTTTTTTACACTCCGGTCTCCCTTTCTCTTGGAAACAATGACTTACATCAATTCTTTTACATAATTCTTGTTTCTCATGACATTTCTAACATTGCCCACAATTATCAACTTTCTAAGTCTTTCTGAGCAAGAGAAATCGCAAAACATAGTCATTTCTTCATTGCCGTCCAAAAACAACGCTTTTTTACACTCCGGTCTCCCTTTCTCTTGGAAACAATGACTTACATCAATTCTTTTACATAATTCTTGTTTCTCATGACATTTCTAACATTTCCCACAATTATCAACTTTCTAAGTCTTTCTGAGCAGGAGAAATCGCAAAACATAGTCATTTCTTCATTGCCGTCCAAAAACAACGCTTTTTTACACTCCTGTCTCCCTTTCTCTTGGAAACAATGACTTACATCAATTCTTTTACATAATTCTTGTTTCTCATGACATTTCTAACATTGCCCACAATTATCAACTTTCTAAGTCTTTCTGAGCAGGAGAAATCGCAAAACATAGTCATTTCTTCATTGCCGTCCAAAAACAACGCTTTTTTACACTCCGGTCTCCCTTTCTCTTGGAAACAATGACTTACATCAATTCTTTTACATAATTCTTGTTTCTCATGACATTTCTAACATTGCCCACAATTATCAACTTTCTAAGTCTTTCTGAGCAAGAGAAATCGCAAAACAGTCATTTCTTCATTGCCGTCCAAAAACAACGCTTTTTTACACTCCGATCTCCCTTTCTCTTGGAAACAATGACTTACATCAATTCTTTTACATAATTCTTGTTTCTAATGACATTTCTAACATTGCCCACAATTATCAACTTTCTAAGTCTTTCTGAGCAAGAGAAATCGCAAAACAGTCATTTCTTCATTGCCGTCCAAAAACAACGCTTTTTTACACTCCGGTCTCCCTTTCTCTTGGAAACAATAACTTACATCAATTCTTTTACATAATTCTTGTTTCTCATGACATTTCTAACATTTCCCACAATTATCAACTTTCTAAGTCTTTCTGAGCAGGAGAAATCGCAAAACATAGTCATTTCTTCATTGCCGTCCAAAAACAACGCTTTTTTACACTCCTGTCTCCCTTTCTCTTGGAAACAATGACTTACATCAATTCTTTTACATAATTCTTGTTTCTCATGACATTTCTAACATTGCCCACAATTATCAACTTTCTAAGTCTTTCTGAGCAGGAGAAATCGCAAAACATAGTCATTTCTTCATTGCCGTCCAAAAACAACGCTTTTTTACACTCCGGTCTCCCTTTCTCTTGGAAACAATGACTTACATCAATTCTTTTACATAATTCTTGTTTCTCATCACATTTCTAACATTGCCCACAATTATCAACTTTCTAAGTCTTTCTGAGCAAGAGAAATCGCAAAACATAGTCATTTCTTCATTGCCGTCCAAAAACAACGCTTTTTTACACTCCGGTCTCCCTTTCTCTTGGAAACAATGACTTACATCAATTCTTTTACATAATTCTTGTTTCTCATGACATTTCTAACATTGCCCACAATTATCAACTTTCTAAGTCTTTCTGAGCAAGAGAAATCGCAAAACAGTCATTTCTTCATTGCCGTCCAAAAACAACGCTTTTTTACACTCCGGTCTCCCTTTCTCTTGGAAACAATGACTTACATCAATTCTTTTACATAATTCTTGTTTCTCATGACATTTCTAACATTGCCCACAATTATCAACTTTCTAAGTCTTTCTGAGCAAGAGAAATCGCAAAACAGTCATTTCTTCATTGCCGTCCAAAAACAACGCTTTTTTACACTCCGGTCTCCCTTTCTCTTGGAAACAATGACTTACATCAATTCTTTTACATAATTCTTGTTTCTCATGACATTTCTAACATTGCCCACAATTATCAACTTTCTAAGTCTTTCTGAGCAGGAGAAATCGCAAAACATAGTCATTTCTTCATTGCCGTCCAAAAACAACGCTTTTTTACACTCCGGTCTCCCTTTCTCTTGGAAACAATGACTTACATCAATTCTTTTACATAATTCTTGTTTCTCATTACATTTCTAACATTGCCCACAATTATCAACTTTCTAAGTCTTTCTGAGCAAGAGAAATCGCAAAACAGTCATTTCTTCATTGCCGTCCAAAAACAACGCTTTTTTACACTCCTGTCTCCCTTTCTCTTGGAAACAATGACTTACATCAATTCTTTTACATAATTCTTGTTTCTCATGACATTTCTAACATTGCCCACAATTATCAACTTTCTAAGTCTTTCTGAGCAGGAGAAATCGCAAAACATAGTCATTTCTTCATTGCCGTCCAAAAACAACGCTTTTTTACACTCCGGTCTCCCTTTCTCTTGGAAACAATGACTTACATCAATTCTTTTACATAATTCTTGTTTCTCATGACATTTCTAACATTGCCCACAATTATCAACTTTCTAAGTCTTTCTGAGCAAGAGAAATCGCAAAACAGTCATTTCTTCATTGCCGTCCAAAAACAACGCTTTTTTACACTCCGGTCTCCCTTTCTCTTGGAAACAATGACTTACATCAATTCTTTTACATAATTCTTGTTTCTCATGACATTTCTAACATTGCCCACAATTATCAACTTTCTAAGTCTTTCTGAGCAAGAGAAATCGCAAAACAGTCATTTCTTCATTGCCGTCCAAAAACAACGCTTTTTTACACTCCGGTCTCCCTTTCTCTTGGAAACAAAAACTTACATCAATTCTTTTACATAATTCTTGTTTCTCATGACATTTCTAACATTTCCCACAATTATCAACTTTCTAAGTCTTTCTGAGCAGGAGAAATCGCAAAACATAGTCATTTCTTCATTGCCGTCCAAAAACAACGCTTTTTTACACTCCTGTCTCCCTTTCTCTTGGAAACAATGACTTACATCAATTCTTTTACATAATTCTTGTTTCTCATGACATTTCTAACATTGCCCACAATTATCAACTTTCTAAGTCTTTCTGAGCAGGAGAAATCGCAAAACATAGTCATTTCTTCATTGCCGTCCAAAAACAACGCTTTTTTACACTCCGGTCTCCCTTTCTCTTGGAAACAATGACTTACATCAATTCTTTTACATAATTCTTGTTTCTCATGACATTTCTAACATTGCCCACAATTATCAACTTTCTAAGTCTTTCTGAGCAAGAGAAATCGCAAAACATAGTCATTTCTTCATTGCCGTCCAAAAACAACGCTTTTTTACACTCCGGTCTCCCTTTCTCTTGGAAACAATGACTTACATCAATTCTTTTACATAATTCTTGTTTCTCATGACATTTCTAACATTGCCCACAATTATCAACTTTCTAAGTCTTTCTGAGCAAGAGAAATCGCAAAACAGTCATTTCTTCATTGCCGTCCAAAAACAACGCTTTTTTACACTCCGGTCTCCCTTTCTCTTGGAAACAATGACTTACATCAATTCTTTTACATAATTCTTGTTTCTCATGACATTTCTAACATTGCCCACAATTATCAACTTTCTAAGTCTTTCTGAGCAAGAGAAATCGCAAAACAGTCATTTCTTCATTGCCGTCCAAAAACAACGCTTTTTTACACTCCGGTCTCCCTTTCTCTTGGAAACAATGACTTACATCAATTCTTTTACATAATTCTTGTTTCTCATGACATTTCTAACATTGCCCACAATTATCAACTTTCTAAGTCTTTCTGAGCAGGAGAAATCGCAAAACATAGTCATTTCTTCATTGCCGTCCAAAAACAACGCTTTTTTACACTCCGGTCTCCCTTTCTCTTGGAAACAATGACTTACATCAATTCTTTTACATAATTCTTGTTTCTCATGACATTTCTAACATTGCCCACAATTATCAACTTTCTAAGTCTTTCTGAGCAAGAGAAATCGCAAAACAGTCATTTCTTCATTGCCGTCCAAAAACAACGCTTTTTTACACTCCTGTCTCCCTTTCTCTTGGAAACAATGACTTACATCAATTCTTTTACATAATTCTTGTTTCTCATGACATTTCTAACATTGCCCACAATTATCAACTTTCTAAGTCTTTCTGAGCAGGAGAAATCGCAAAACATAGTCATTTCTTCATTGCCGTCCAAAAACAACGCTTTTTTACACTCCGGTCTCCCTTTCTCTTGGAAACAATGACTTACATCAATTCTTTTACATAATTCTTGTTTCTCATGACATTTCTAACATTGCCCACAATTATCAACTTTCTAAGTCTTTCTGAGCAAGAGAAATCGCAAAACAGTCATTTCTTCATTGCCGTCCAAAAACAACGCTTTTTTACACTCCGGTCTCCCTTTCTCTTGGAAACAATGACTTACATCAATTCTTTTACATAATTCTTGTTTCTCATGACATTTCTAACATTGCCCACAATTATCAACTTTCTAAGTCTTTCTGAGCAAGAGAAATCGCAAAACAGTCATTTCTTCATTGCCGTCCAAAAACAACGCTTTTTTACACTCCGGTCTCCCTTTCTCTTGGAAACAATAACTTACATCAATTCTTTTACATAATTCTTGTTTCTCATGACATTTCTAACATTTCCCACAATTATCAACTTTCTAAGTCTTTCTGAGCAGGAGAAATCGCAAAACATAGTCATTTCTTCATTGCCGTCCAAAAACAACGCTTTTTTACACTCCTGTCTCCCTTTCTCTTGGAAACAATGACTTACATCAATTCTTTTACATAATTCTTGTTTCTCATGACATTTCTAACATTGCCCACAATTATCAACTTTCTAAGTCTTTCTGAGCAGGAGAAATCGCAAAACATAGTCATTTCTTCATTGCCGTCCAAAAACAACGCTTTTTTACACTCCTGTCTCCCTTTCTCTTGGAAACAATGACTTACATCAATTCTTTTACATAATTCTTGTTTCTCATGACATTTCTAACATTGCCCACAATTATCAACTTTCTAAGTCTTTCTGAGCAGGAGAAATCGCAAAACATAGTCATTTCTTCATTGCCGTCCAAAAACAACGCTTTTTTACACTCCTTTCTCCCTTTCTCTTGGAAACAATGACTTACATCAATTCTTTTACATAATTCTTGTTTCTCATGACATTTCTAACATTGCCCACAATTATCAACTTTCTAAGTCTTTCTGAGCAGGAGAAATCGCAAAACATAGTCATTTCTTCATTGCCGTCCAAAAACAACGCTTTTTTACACTCCGGTCTCCCTTTCTCTTGGAAACAATGACTTACATCAATTCTTTTACATAATTCTTGTTTCTCATGACATTTCTAACATTGCCCACAATTATCAACTTTCTAAGTCTTTCTGAGCAAGAGAAATCGCAAAACAGTCATTTCTTCATTGCCGTCCAAAAACAACGCTTTTTTACACTCCGGTCTCCCTTTCTCTTGGAAACAATGACTTACATCAATTCTTTTACATAATTCTTGTTTCTCATGACATTTCTAACATTGCCCACAATTATCAACTTTCTAAGTCTTTCTGAGCAGGAGAAATCGCAAAACATAGTCATTTCTTCATTGCCGTCCAAAAACAACGCTTTTTTACACTCCGGTCTCCCTTTCTCTTGGAAACAATGACTTACATCAATTCTTTTACATAATTCTTGTTTCTCATGACATTTCTAACATTGCCCACAATTATCAACTTTCTAAGTCTTTCTGAGCAAGAGAAATCGCAAAACATAGTCATTTCTTCATTGCCGTCCAAAAACAACGCTTTTTTACACTCCGGTCTCCCTTTCTCTTGGAAACAATGACTTACATCAATTCTTTTACATAATTCTTGTTTCTCATGACATTTCTAACATTGCCCACAATTATCAACTTTCTAAGTCTTTCTGAGCAAGAGAAATCGCAAAACAGTCATTTCTTCATTGCCGTCCAAAAACAACGCTTTTTTACACTCCGGTCTATCTTTCTCTTGGAAACAATGACTTACATCAATTCTTTTACATAATTCTTGTTTCTCATGACATTTCTAACATTGCCCACAATTATCAACTTTCTAAGTCTTTCTGAGCAAGAGAAATCGCAAAACAGTCATTTCTTCATTGCCGTCCAAAAACAACGCTTTTTTACACTCCGGTCTCCCTTTCTCTTGGAAACAATGACTTACATCAATTCTTTTACATAATTCTTGTTTCTCATGACATTTCTAACATTGCCCACAATTATCAACTTTCTAAGTCTTTCTGAGCAGGAGAAATCGCAAAACATAGTCATTTCTTCATTGCCGTCCAAAAACAACGCTTTTTTACACTTCGGTCTCCCTTTCTCTTGGAAACAATGACTTACATCAATTCTTTTACATAATTCTTGTTTCTCATGACATTTCTAACATTGCCCACAATTATCAACTTTCTAAGTCTTTCTGAGCAAGAGAAATCGCAAAACAGTCATTTCTTCATTGCCGTCCAAAAACAACGCTTTTTTACACTCCTGTCTCCCTTTCTCTTGGAAACAATGACTTACATCAATTCTTTTACATAATTCTTGTTTCTCATGACATTTCTAACATTGCCCACAATTATCAACTTTCTAAGTCTTTCTGAGCAGGAGAAATCGCAAAACATAGTCATTTCTTCATTGCCGTCCAAAAACAACGCTTTTTTACACTCCGGTCTCCCTTTCTCTTGGAAACAATGACTTACATCAATTCTTTTACATAATTCTTGTTTCTCATGACATTTCTAACATTGCCCACAATTATCAACTTTCTAAGTCTTTCTGAGCAAGAGAAATCGCAAAACAGTCATTTCTTCATTGCCGTCCAAAAACAACGCTTTTTTACACTCCGGTCTCCCTTTCTCTTGGAAACAATGACTTACATCAATTCTTTTACATAATTCTTGTTTCTCATGACATTTCTAACATTGCCCACAATTATCAACTTTCTAAGTCTTTCTGAGCAAGAGAAATCGCAAAACAGTCATTTCTTCATTGCCGTCCAAAAACAACGCTTTTTTACACTCCGGTCTCCCTTTCTCTTGGAAACAATAACTTACATCAATTCTTTTACATAATTCTTGTTTCTCATGACATTTCTAACATTTCCCACAATTATCAACTTTCTAAGTCTTTCTGAGCAGGAGAAATCGCAAAACATAGTCATTTCTTCATTGCCGTCCAAAAACAACGCTTTTTTACACTCCTGTCTCCCTTTCTCTTGGAAACAATGACTTACATCAATTCTTTTACATAATTCTTGTTTCTCATGACATTTCTAACATTGCCCACAATTATCAACTTTCTAAGTCTTTCTGAGCAGGAGAAATCGCAAAACATAGTCATTTCTTCATTGCCGTCCAAAAACAACGCTTTTTTACACTCCTGTCTCCCTTTCTCTTGGAAACAATGACTTACATCAATTCTTTTACATAATTCTTGTTTCTCATGACATTTCTAACATTGCCCACAATTATCAACTTTCTAAGTCTTTCTGAGCAGGAGAAATCGCAAAACATAGTCATTTCTTCATTGCCGTCCAAAAACAACGCTTTTTTACACTCCTTTCTCCCTTTCTCTTGGAAACAATGACTTACATCAATTCTTTTACATAATTCTTGTTTCTCATGACATTTCTAACATTGCCCACAATTATCAACTTTCTAAGTCTTTCTGAGCAGGAGAAATCGCAAAACATAGTCATTTCTTCATTGCCGTCCAAAAACAACGCTTTTTTACACTCCGGTCTCCCTTTCTCTTGGAAACAATGACTTACATCAATTCTTTTGCATAATTCTTGTTTCTCATGACATTTCTAACATTGCCCACAATTATCAACTTTCTAAGTCTTTCTGAGCAAGAGAAATCGCAAAACAGTCATTTCTTCATTGCCGTCCAAAAACAACGCTTTTTTACACTCCGGTCTCCCTTTCTCTTGGAAACAATGACTTACATCAATTCTTTTACATAATTCTTGTTTCTCATGACATTTCTAACATTGCCCACAATTATCAACTTTCTAAGTCTTTCTGAGCAGGAGAAATCGCAAAACATAGTCATTTCTTCATTGCCGTCCAAAAACAACGCTTTTTTACACTCCTGTCTCCCTTTCTCTTGGAAACAATGACTTACATCAATTCTTTTACATAATTCTTGTTTCTCATGACATTTCTAACATTGCCCACAATTATCAACTTTCTAAGTCTTTCTGAGCAGGAGAAATTGCAAAACATAGTCATTTCTTCATTGCCGTCCAAAAACAACGCTTTTTTACACTCCTGTCTCCCTTTCTCTTGGAAACAATGACTTACATCAATTCTTTTACATAATTCTTGTTTCTCATGACATTTCTAACATTGCCCACAATTATCAACTTTCTAAGTCTTTCTGAGCAGGAGAAATCGCAAAACATAGTCATTTCTTCATTGCCGTCCAAAAACAACGCTTTTTTACACTCCTGTCCCCCTTTCTCTTGGAAACAATGACTTACATCAATTCTTTTACATAATTCTTGTTTCTCATGACATTTCTAACATTGCCCACAATTATCAACTTTCTAAGTCTTTCTGAGCAAGAGAAATCGCAAAACAGTCATTTCTTCATTGCCGTCCAAAAACAACGCTTTTTTACACTCCGGTCTCCCTTTCTCTTGGAAACAATGACTTACATCAATTCTTTTACATAATTCTTGTTTCTCATGACATTTCTAACATTGCCCACAATTATCAACTTTCTAAGTCTTTCTGAGCAGGAGAAATTGCAAAACATAGTCATTTCTTCATTGCCGTCCAAAAACAACGCTTTTTTACACTCCTGTCTCCCTTTCTCTTGGAAACAATGACTTACATCAATTCTTTTACATAATTCTTGTTTCTCATGACATTTCTAACATTGCCCACAATTATCAACTTTCTAAGTCTTTCTGAGCAAGAGAAATCGCAAAACAGTCATTTCTTCATTGCCGTCCAAAAACAACGCTTTTTTACACTCCGGTCTCCCTTTCTCTTGGAAACAATGACTTACATCAATTCTTTTACATAATTCTTGTTTCTCATGACATTTCTAACATTGCCCACAATTATCAACTTTCTAAGTCTTTCTGAGCAAGAGAAATCGCAAAACAGTCATTTCTTCATTGCCGTCCAAAAACAACGCTTTTTTACACTCCGGTCTCCCTTTCTCTTGGAAACAATGACTTACATCAATTCTTTTACATAATTCTTGTTTCTCATGACATTTCTAACATTTCCCACAATTATCAACTTTCTAAGTCTTTCTGAGCAGGAGAAATCGCAAAACATAGTCATTTCTTCATTGCCGTCCAAAAACAACGCTTTTTTACACTCCTGTCTCCCTTTCTCTTGGAAACAATGACTTACATCAATTCTTTTACATAATTCTTGTTTCTCATGACATTTCTAACATTGCTGTCACGGGCACTAGGAGTCTTTACCCAGGGATCACCAGATGGTAGGCTTACCAGAGCAATGTAGATGGTAATAGGGTACTCTGGTAGCTGGGTGATCACGGAACATGAAATGATGGCCGATGAGATGCTCAGGAAAGTCTATGACTAGCAACACTGGTAATAATGAGGTAATGATACACAAGGAACTGTATGGACAAGGACACGTGAAGGTAGTCAGTGGTCTGCGATAGCAAGTTGTACCACTGCTATAGTGAGGTGGAATGTCCAACAGAAACAAGGAGGTGATGAGAGTCAGCGGTCTGCGGGTAGCAAGTTGTACCGCTGTCTGAGTGAAGGAATGGAATCCAAGAGGAGGTATCCAGGTAGTCAGTGGTCTGCGGTAGCAAGTTGTACCACTGCTCTGTGAGAGGATAATGGAACAGGTGATACCGGAAACAGGGATCAGTGGTCTGACATCAGCAAGTTGTACCACTGCATATATATGTGAGGAGGTGCACGGGGGAAGACTGCAACACAGGATATACACAGGCACCTTATACACGATCCACAGTAATATGCACAATATAGGTATATATATATGTAAATGACTGATCAGGTCTGCAATCTAGAAAGTCTCTTGAAGTAGTCCAGCACAATGATAACACAGTCAATGATGGCAATAGACTCAGCGGATAGCAGACTCCAGAGAGAACCAAACACAGTCCAGCAAGATATGCAATACACAGCACAGTCAATGAGAAGTATGCATACCGTGGTTCAGCAGTAGCAGTCAGATGGGATTGCAGCGGTACCTGAGCGGCTGGAGGCCGACTGGATAGGAAGTCCCTGGATAGGAGAAGCAGCGGTCTAGCAGGTGCAGTGCACAGGTGAGTAGACCGACAGGGACACGAATCCACAGGAGTCAGCAACACGTGGAACTGGACTCATAGGAAACCCAGGAGAATGGAGATGATCCAGCAGAGGGTAGTAGAAGAGATACAAATCCAATGCTGACAGGAGGGTAGAGGCCAGTGGAACACGTGAAGGCGTGGAGAGTGGATCAGCAGGAGATGGCCGATAGCGCTGACCACAGCGGCAGGACTCAGCGGCACACGGAGGTAACCAGTAGCAACCACAGGAACCAACAGCGATGGGAAACAGGAGTGCAGCGCAGGGCCGGAGCTGTAGATCACGAAGTGTAGCAGATGGTAATGAAAAGCGGCAGTCTCGAGGAAGTCCCAGCAAAGATGAGATGAGAGTGTAGTGCACGGAGGCAGCGGATAGTAATCAGCTGGCAGTCACGATGTTGAACACAGGCGAGTTGCAAGCAGGAGACTGTAGTGCACAGAGGCAGCGGATAGTAGTCAGCTGGCAGTCACGATGTTAAACACAGGCGAGTTGCAAGCAGGAGACTGTAGTGCACAGAGGCAGCGGATAGTAGTCAGCTGGCAGTCACGATGTTGAACACAGGCGAGTTGCAAGCAGGAGACTGTAGTGCACAGAGGCAGCGGATAGAAATCAGCAAACAGACTTGATGAGAAGCAGGTGAGTGAGGTAAAAGCTGGAGTGCACGGAGGCAACGGATAGCAATGAGCAAACAGTCACATTGATATAAAATAACGTTGAAGTGGTGTAGAAGACTGTAGTGCACGGAGGCAGCGGATAGGAATCAGCAAACAGTCATGATGATAAAGTTGATGGTAGAAGTGGTATGGAACCATAGTAGTAGAAGTGGTTTGGAAACCACAGGAATCAGCAGCACTGAATACACAAGTAATACAGGAACACCTTCAGAGACTCATGAGGAATGAGACTCCAAGATCAGGCAACGTGGTAGTGACCACAGGTGCTTAATATAGGGAGGTTGCCTGATCTGCCAATTAAGTTAAAGGGGTATACACTGAAGTATAGAAAAGGGCTGCGCATGCGCAGACCCTCAGGATGGTGGACGGCCACGGTTCCTAAATGTCCGAGAAGAGGCACTCACGGTCCGGTGAGTGACAGTACCCCCCCTTTTAAAGGTGGGCACAGAACGCCTGGAACCGGGCTTGTCCGGATTTTTGGAGTAAAACTTCTTCAAAAGGGCAGGAGCATTAAGATCTTCAGCTTTGATCCAAGAGCGCTCCTCAGGACCAAAGCCCTTCCAATGAACGAGGAAGTGGAGGACTCCTCGCGAAATTTTTGCATCTAGTACCTCGGTAATCTCAAAATCCTCCTCCTGATGGACTTGAACTGGCTGCGGAGCTGAGGGAGGAGTTGAAAAACGGTTGATAATAAGAGGTTTGAGCAAAGATACATGGAAGGCATTAGAAATCCGAAGACTCTTAGGAAGAAGGAGTTTCACACATACTGGATTGATAACTTGAATGATCCTATATGGACCAATAAAACGAGGGGCGAATTTCATGGATGGAACCTTCAAACGAATATTTTTTGTGGATAACCAGACACGATCTCCAATTTTTAGTGGTGGAATAGCCCGCCTCTTCTTATCAGCGAAAGATTTATATTTGACAGATGTCTTCTTTAAACAGGTTCTAACCTGAGACCAGATATTTTTAAAGGTCTGACAAACAGTCTCCACCGCAGGAACTTGGGTGGGCGGGAGGGCAGGAAATTCCGGAAAAGACGGATGGTGACCGTAGACCACAAAGAATGGAGTTTTGGATGATGACTCATGGTACATGTTGTTATGGGCGAACTCAGCCCAAGGGAGTAACTCTACCCAGTTGTCTTGATTGGCTGATGAAAATATCCTTATAAAAGTCTCAAGATCTTGATTGACACGTTCGGTTTGTCCATTGGATTGTGGATGGTAAGAAGATGAGAGTGCTAATCGTATGCCCAAGGTTTTACAAAGGGCTCGCCAGAATCTGGACACGAATTGTACTCCTCTATCAGACACAATCTCAGATGGACATCCATGGATACGGAAGATCTCTTTAATGAAATGTTCAGCCAGGATAGACGAGGAAGGCAAACCAGACAGAGGGATGAAATGAGCCATCTTCGAAAATCTGTCCACTACCACCCAAATAGTGTTATGGTTCTTACTAGGTGGTAAGTCAGTAACGAAATCCATACTAATATGGGTCCATGGTTTGGACGGAATGGGTAGTGGTCGCAGCAACCCTGCTGGGGTTCTGCGGGAGGATTTGAATTGCGAACATAATTCACAGGAAGCAATGAACTCTTTGACGTCTCTCCTCATTGAAGGCCACCAGTAACTTCGAGAGAGGATCTCAAAAGTCTTGTGTTCACCGGCGTGTCCAGAAAAACGAGAGGCATGGAACCACGAAAGGATTTTCCTCCTTAGAGTAGAAGGCACGAGGGTCTTCCCAAATGGTAGCGTTTTGGTGGATGAAGCAGCCAGTGAGATACATTTGGGGTCTAGAATGGTATGGTTGGGAACCTCTTCTATATCAGAGGACGTAGCAAAGGCTCTAGATAAGGCATCAGCTTTTTTGTTCTTGGCAGCTGGTTTGAAGGTAATTATTAATTCAAAACGGGAAAAGAAAAGAGACCATCTTGCTTGACGAGGGTTCAAGCATTGGGCAGACTGGAGATATGACAAGTTCTTATGATCCGTGAAGATCGTCACCGGATGGCGAGCTCCCTCCAACAAGTATCTCCATTCCTCTAATGCGGCTTTGATAGCCAGTAATTCCTTGTCTCCGATGGTATAATTCTTCTCTGCGGGTAGGAGACCCCGAGAATAGAAGGCACAAGGGTGGAATTTTTGCTGTTCCGAGCGTTGGGAGAGAATAGCTCCTAAGCCCACATTAGAGGCATCTACTTCTAGGAAAAAAGGGAGTGTCACATCAGGCTGACGAAGGATTGGAGCCGAAGAGAAGGACTCTTTTAATGTTTGAAAGGCTTGAATAGCCTCAGTAGACCATTGCTTAGGATTAGCCCCTTTACGAGTCAGGGCCACAATAGGAGATGCAATGGAAGAAAAATCTTGAATCGTCTATAGTAATTGGCAAAACCTAAAAAAACGCTGGATGGCACGAAGAGTAGTTGGCTGGGGCCAATGTAGTACAGCATTTACTTTGTCAGGATCCATCTTCAGACCAACTCCGGAAACAATATACCCCAAGAATGGAATCTGGGGTAATTCGAATGAACATTTTTCTAATTTACAGAACAATGAATTTTTCCGTAGCCTGGAGAGGGACTTCTGCCACATGTTGGTGGTGAGAAGGCAGGTCCTGTGAAAAAAATCAATATGTCGTCCAGGTAGACGACGACACATACATATAATAAGTCCCGAAAAATCTCATTAATGAAGCCCTGAAAAACAGCGGGGGCATTACATAGCCCGAAAGGCATTACCAGATATTCGTAATGCCCGTCTCTGGTGTTAAACGCCGTCTTCCATTCGTCACCGGAACGAATTCTGATTAAATTGTAAGCACCACGAAGATCCAACTTAGTAAAAATACGGGCTCCCTTGATGCGGTCAAATAGCTCAGTGATCAACGGAATGGGATACCGGTTCTTGATAGTAATGGCATTGAGTCCACGAAAATCTATACAAGGGCGTAATGATCCATCCTTCTTTTTGACAAAGAAGAACCCAGCTCCAGCGGGCGAGGTGGAAGGTCGAATGAACCCACGCTGGAGGTTCTCCCGTATATATTCAGATGTAGCTTGAGTTTCAGGTAACGAGAGTGGATAGACCCGGCCTCTGGGAGGAGTCTTGCCAGGAAGAAGATCAATCGGACAATCCCAAGAACGATGAGGAGGAAGACGTTCAGACTGAGCTTTATCAAAAACATCGGTAAATGAAGCATATTGAGGAGGGAGTCCCGGGGAAATAGCTGAAATGGAAGCTTGCTGTACCTTGAGAGGAATGACTTGGGAAAGGCAATGATGGTGACATTCAGGCCCCCAAGACGTGACTTGAGGGGTGCGCCAGTCAATCTGGGGAGAGTGACACTGAAGCCATGGAAGGCCTAGAACAATCGGACTTGTCGTAACAGGAAGAATTAAAAACGATATCTCTTCATGATGCAGAGCACCAATCTGAAGGGTTACTGGAGACGTACTCTGGGTGATGAGACCGTTGATGAGACGTGATCCATCGATAGCCGTCACAGTAATGGGAGTTTTTAAGGTAATCATTGGTAGAGACCATTGATTAACTAACGATTTGGAAATAAAATTTCCTGCTGCTCCGGAATCAATCAATGCCTGTGACTCAAAGGTCTTGGTAGCAAAGGAAATAGTCACATCAAAAGCGCAGACTTTAGATTTCATAGACGATGGAGAGGACTCCAGGGACCCTAACTTCACCTCTCCAGAACTAGTTAGGGCCTGGCATTTCCCGATCTCTTAGGGCAGGAGCTGAGGACATGAGTGGAATCAGCACAATAGATACAGAGTCTATTCTTGACTCTTCGTTTCCTCTCCTCAGAAGATAACTTGGAACGTCCAATCTCCATGGGAATCACAGCGGGTGACACTGGACGAAATTGAGGGTTAGAGCGAAAAGGTGCTTTAGCAGAAGTCGTTTTCTCAGCCTCTCTTTCACGAAAATCTCATATCAACACGATGGCATAGAGAGATCAAATCTTCAAGTGACGAAGGAAGCTCTTGGGTAGTCAGTGCATCTTTAATTTTATCGGAAAGCCCCTGCCAGAAGGCGGCAACTAGGGCTTCAGTGTTCCACTGAAGTTCAGAGGCTAAGATCCTAAATTGAATGACGTACTGGCCTACAGTATGAGATCCTTGTCGCAGACGGAGGATGCTGGAAGCAGCGGAGGTCACACGACCTGGTTCATCGAACACACTTCGGAATGTAGAAATGAATTTGGCACTATCTTGTAATATTGGATCGTTCCTCTCCCACAGAGGGGAGGCCCAAGCCAGGGCTTGTCCTGAAAACAAAGAGATAAGATAGGCCACTCTGGAACGATGGGTAGAAAAATTTTGAGGTTGGAGCTCAAAATGGACTGAACATTGGTTAAGGAAACCCCTACAAGTTTTGGGGTCTCCATCGTACTTTGACGGAGTAGGCAGGTGAAGCGTGGAAGCTATAGACACCTGGGATGGCAATGGGGAAACGGAGGAAAGCACAGGAGCTTCAGTAGTAGCTGTCACAGTCTGTCCAGATGTTCCTTGGGAGGTTAATGACTGATAACACTGAAGTAACAGCTGTTGGCGGGCATCCTGTTGCTCCACACGGCTAACCAGATGTTGCAGCATCTCTTTGGCGGTAGGTTCCACATCTGGGTCTGTCATGGCCTGATCTTACTGTCACGGGCACTAGGAGTCTTTACCCAGGGATCACCAGATGGTAGGCTTACCAGAGCAATGTAGATGGTAATAGGGTACTCTGGTAGCTGGGTGATCACGGAACATGAAATGATGGCCGATGAGATGCTCAGGAAAGTCTATGACTAGCAACACTGGTAATAATGAGGTAATGATACACAAGGAACTGTATGGACAAGGACACGTGAAGGTAGTCAGTGGTCTGCGATAGCAAGTTGTACCACTGCTATAGTGAGGTGGAATGTCCAACAGAAACAAGGAGGTGATGAGAGTCAGCGGTCTGCGGGTAGCAAGTTGTACCGCTGTCTGAGTGAAGGAATGGAATCCAAGAGGAGGTATCCAGGTAGTCAGTGGTCTGCGGTAGCAAGTTGTACCACTGCTCTGTGAGAGGATAATGGAACAGGTGATACCGGAAACAGGGATCAGTGGTCTGACATCAGCAAGTTGTACCACTGCATATATATGTGAGGAGGTGCACGGGGGAAGACTGCAACACAGGATATACACAGGCACCTTATACACGATCCACAGTAATATGCACAATATAGGTATATATATATGTAAATGACTGATCAGGTCTGCAATCTAGAAAGTCTCTTGAAGTAGTCCAGCACAATGATAACACAGTCAATGATGGCAATAGACTCAGCGGATAGCAGACTCCAGAGAGAACCAAACACAGTCCAGCAAGATATGCAATACACAGCACAGTCAATGAGAAGTATGCATACCGTGGTTCAGCAGTAGCAGTCAGATGGGATTGCAGCGGTACCTGAGCGGCTGGAGGCCGACTGGATAGGAAGTCCCTGGATAGGAGAAGCAGCGGTCTAGCAGGTGCAGTGCACAGGTGAGTAGACCGACAGGGACACGAATCCACAGGAGTCAGCAACACGTGGAACTGGACTCATAGGAAACCCAGGAGAATGGAGATGATCCAGCAGAGGGTAGTAGAAGAGATACAAATCCAATGCTGACAGGAGGGTAGAGGCCAGTGGAACACGTGAAGGCGTGGAGAGTGGATCAGCAGGAGATGGCCGATAGCGCTGACCACAGCGGCAGGACTCAGCGGCACACGGAGGTAACCAGTAGCAACCACAGGAACCAACAGCGATGGGAAACAGGAGTGCAGCGCAGGGCCGGAGCTGTAGATCACGAAGTGTAGCAGATGGTAATGAAAAGCGGCAGTCTCGAGGAAGTCCCAGCAAAGATGAGATGAGAGTGTAGTGCACGGAGGCAGCGGATAGTAATCAGCTGGCAGTCACGATGTTGAACACAGGCGAGTTGCAAGCAGGAGACTGTAGTGCACAGAGGCAGCGGATAGTAGTCAGCTGGCAGTCACGATGTTAAACACAGGCGAGTTGCAAGCAGGAGACTGTAGTGCACAGAGGCAGCGGATAGTAGTCAGCTGGCAGTCACGATGTTGAACACAGGCGAGTTGCAAGCAGGAGACTGTAGTGCACAGAGGCAGCGGATAGAAATCAGCAAACAGACTTGATGAGAAGCAGGTGAGTGAGGTAAAAGCTGGAGTGCACGGAGGCAACGGATAGCAATGAGCAAACAGTCACATTGATATAAAATAACGTTGAAGTGGTGTAGAAGACTGTAGTGCACGGAGGCAGCGGATAGGAATCAGCAAACAGTCATGATGATAAAGTTGATGGTAGAAGTGGTATGGAACCATAGTAGTAGAAGTGGTTTGGAAACCACAGGAATCAGCAGCACTGAATACACAAGTAATACAGGAACACCTTCAGAGACTCATGAGGAATGAGACTCCAAGATCAGGCAACGTGGTAGTGACCACAGGTGCTTAATATAGGGAGGTTGCCTGATCTGCCAATTAAGTTAAAGGGGTATACACTGAAGTATAGAAAAGGGCTGCGCATGCGCAGACCCTCAGGATGGTGGACGGCCACGGTTCCTAAATGTCCGAGAAGAGGCACTCACGGTCCGGTGAGTGACAATTGCCCACAATTATCAACTTTCTAAGTCTTTCTGAGCAGGAGAAATCGCAAAACATAGTCATTTCTTCATTGCCGTCCAAAAACAACGCTTTTTTACACTCCGGTCTCCCTTTCTCTTGGAAACAATGACTTACATCAATTCTTTTACATAATTCTTGTTTCTCATGACATTTCTAACATTGCCCACAATTATCAACTTTCTAAGTCTTTCTGAGCAAGAGAAATCACAAAACATAGTCATTTCTTCATTGCCGTCCAAAAACAACGCTTTTTTACACTCCGATCTCCCTTTCTCTTGGAAACAATGACTTACATCAATTCTTTTACATAATTCTTGTTTCTCATGACATTTCTAACATTGCCCACAATTATCAACTTTCTAAGTCTTTCTGAGCAAGAGAAATCGCAAAAACAGTCATTTCTTCATTGCCGTCCAAAAACAACGCTTTTTTACACTCCGGTCTCCCTTTCTCTTGGAAACAATAACTTACATCAATTCTTTTACATAATTCTTGTTTCTCATGACATTTCTAACATTTCCCACAATTATCAACTTTCTAAGTCTTTCTGAGCAGGAGAAATCGCAAAACATAGTCATTTCTTCATTGCCGTCCAAAAACAACGCTTTTTTACACTCCTGTCTCCCTTTCTCTTGGAAAACAATGACTTACATCAATTCTTTTACATAATTCTTGTTTCTCATGACATTTCTAACATTGCCCACAATTATCAACTTTCTAAGTCTTTCTGAGCAGGAGAAATCGCAAAACATAGTCATTTCTTCATTGCCGTCCAAAAACAACGCTTTTTTACACTCCGGTCTCCCCTTTCTCTTGGAAACAATGACTTACATCAATTCTTTTACATAATTCTTGTTTCTCATGACATTTCTAACATTTGCCCACAATTATCAACTTTCTAAGTCTTTCTGAGCAAGAGAAATCGCAAAAACATAGTCATTTCTTCATTGCCGTCCAAAAACAACGCTTTTTTTACACTCCGGTCTCCCTTTCTCTTGGAAACAATGACTTACATCAATTCTTTTACATAATTCTTGTTTCTCATGACATTTCTAACATTGCCCACAATTATCAACTTTCTAAGTCTTTCTGAGCAAGAGAAATCGCAAAACAGTCATTTCTTCATTGCCGTCCAAAAACAACGCTTTTTTACACTCCGGTCTCCCTTTCTCTTGGAAACAATGACTTACATCAATTCTTTTACATAATTCTTGTTTCTCATGACATTTCTAACATTGCCCACAATTATCAACTTTCTAAGTCTTTCTGAGCAAGAGAAATCGCAAAACAGTAATTTCTTCATTGCCGTCCAAAAACAACGCTTTTTTTACACTCCGGTCTCCCTTTCTCTTGGAAACAATGACTTACATCAATTCTTTTACATAATTCTTGTTTTCTCATGACATTTCTAACATTGCCCACAATTATCAACTTTCTAAGTCTTTCTGAGCAGGAGAAATCGCAAAACATAGTCATTTCTTCATTGCCGTCCAAAAACAACGCTTTTTTACACTCCGGTCTCCCTTTCTCTTGGAAAACAATGACTTACATCAATTCTTTTACATAATTCTTGTTTCTCATGACATTTCTAACATTGCCCACAATTATCAACTTTCTAAGTCTTTCTGAGCAAGAGAAATCGCAAAACAGTCATTTCTTCATTGCCGTCCAAAAACAACGCTTTTTTACACTCCTGTCTCCCTTTCTCTTGGAAACAATGACTTACATCAATTCTTTTTACATAATTCTTGTTTCTCATGACATTTCTAACATTGCCCACAATTATCAACTTTCTAAGTCTTTCTGAGCAGGAGAAATCGCAAAACATAGTCATTTCTTCATTGCCGTCCAAAAACAACGCTTTTTTACACTCCGGTCTCCCTTTCTCTTGGAAACAATGACTTACATCAATTCTTTTACATAATTCTTGTTTCTCATGACATTTCTAACATTGCCCACAATTATCAACTTTCTAAGTCTTTCTGAGCAAGAGAAATCGCAAAACAGTCATTTCTTCATTGCCGTCCAAAAACAACGCTTTTTTACACTCCGGTCTCCCTTTCTCTTGGAAACAATGACTTACATCAATTCTTTTACATAATTCTTGTTTCTCATGGACATTTCTAACATTGCCCACAAATTATCAACTTTCTAAGTCTTTCTGAGCAAGAGAAATCGCAAAACAGTCATTTCTTCATTGCCGTCCAAAAACAACGCTTTTTTACACTCCGGTCTCCCTTTCTCTTGGAAACAATAACTTACATCAATTCTTTTACATAATTCTTGTTTCTCATGACATTTCTAACATTTCCCACAATTATCAACTTTCTAAGTCTTTCTGAGCAGGAGAAATCGCAAAACATAGTCATTTCTTCATTGCCGTCCAAAAACAACGCTTTTTTTACACTCCTGTCTCCCTTTCTCTTGGAAACAATGACTTACATCAATTCTTTTACATAATTCTTGTTTCTCATGACATTTCTAACATTGCCCACAATTATCAACTTTCTAAGTCTTTCTGAGCAGGAGAAATCGCAAAACATAGTCATTTCTTCATTGCCGTCCAAAAACAACGCTTTTTTTACACTCCTGTCTCCCTTTCTCTTGGAAACAATGACTTACATCAATTCTTTTACATAATTCTTGTTTCTCATGACATTTCTAACATTGCCCACAATTATCAACTTTCTAAGTCTTTCTGAGCAGGAGAAATCGCAAAACATAGTCATTTCTTCATTGCCGTCCAAAAACAACGCTTTTTTACACTCCGGTCTCCCTTTCTCTTGGAAACAATGACTTACATCAATTCTTTTACATAATTCTTGTTTCTCATGACATTTCTAACATTGACAACAATTATCAACTTTCTAAGTCTTTCTGAGCAAGAGAAATCGCAAAACAGTCATTTCTTCATTGCCGTCTAAAAAACAACGCTTTTTTTACACTCCGGTCCTCCCTTTCTCTTGGAAACAATGACTTACATCAATTATTTTACATAATTCTTGTTTCTCATGACATTTCTAACATTTCCCACAATTATCAACTTTCTAAGTCTTTCTGAGCAGGAGAAATCGCAAAAACATAGTCATTTCTTCATTGCCGTCCAAAAACAACGCTTTTTTACACTCCTGTCTCCCTTTCTCTTGGAAACAATGACTTACATCAATTCTTTTACATAATTCTTGTTTCTCATGACATTTCTAACATTGCCCACAATTATCAACTTTCTAAGTCTTTCTGAGCAGGAGAAATCGCAAAACATAGTCATTTCTTCATTGCCGTCCAAAAACAACGCTTTTTTACACTCCGGTCTCCCTTTCTCTTGGAAACAATGACTTACATCAATTCTTTTACATAATTCTTGTTTCTCATGACATTTCTAACATTGCCCACAATTATCAACTTTCTAAGTCTTTCTGAGCAGGAGAAATCGCAAAAACATAGTCATTTCTTCATTGCCGTCCAAAAACAACGCTTTTTTACACTCCTGTCTCCCTTTCTCTTGGAAAACAATGACTTACATCAATTCTTTTACATAATTCTTGTTTCTCATGACATTTCTAACATTGCCCACAATTATCAACTTTCTAAGTCTTTCTGAGCAGGAGAAATCGCAAAACATAGTCATTTCTTCATTGCCGTCCAAAAACAACGCTTTTTTACACTCCTGTCTCCCTTTCTCTTGGAAACAATGACTTACATCAATTCTTTTACATAATTCTTGTTTCTCATGACATTTCTAACATTGCCCACAATTATCAACTTTCTAAGTCTTTCTGAGCAGGAGAAATCGCAAAACATAGTCATTTCTTCATTGCCGTCCAAAAACAACGCTTTTTTACACTCCGGTCTCCCCTTTCTCTTGGAAACAATGACTTACATCAATTCTTTTACATAATTCTTGTTTCTCATGACATTTCTAACATTGCCCACAATTATCAACTTTCTAAGTCTTTCTGAGCAAGAGAAATCGCAAAACAGTCATTTCTTCATTGCCGTCCAAAAACAACGCTTTTTTACACTCCGGTCTCCCTTTCTCTTGGAAACAATGACTTACATCAATTCTTTTACATAATTCTTGTTTCTCATGACATTTCTAACATTTCCCACAATTATCAACTTTCTAAGTCTTTCTGAGCAGGAGAAATCGCAAAACATAGTCATTTCTTCATTGCCGTCCAAAAAACAACGCTTTTTTACACTCCGGTCTCCCTTTCTCTTGGAAACAATGACTTACATCAATTCTTTTACATAATTCTTGTTTCTCATGACATTTCTAACATTGCCCACAATTATCAACTTTCTAAGTCTTTCTGAGCAGGAGAAATCGCAAAACATAGTCATTTTCTTCATTGCCCGTCCAAAAACAACGCTTTTTTACACTCCTGTCTCCCTTTCTCTTGGAAAACAATGACTTACATCAATTCTTTTACATAATTCTTGTTTCTCATGACATTTCTAACATTGCCCACAATTATCAACTCTCTAAGTCTTTCTGAGCAGGAGAAATCGCAAAACATTGTCATTTCTTCATTGCCGTCCAAAAACAACGCTTTTTTTACACTCCTGTCTCCCTTTCTCTTGGAAACAATGACTTACATCAATTCTTTTACATAATTCTTGTTTCTCATGACATTTCTAATATTGCCCACAATTATCAACTTTCTAAGTCTTTCTGAGCAAGAGAAATCGCAAAACAGTCATTTCTTCATTGCCGTCCAAAAACAACGCTTTTTTACACTCCGGTCTCCCTTTCTCTTGGAAACAATGACTTACATCAATTCTTTTACATAATTCTTGTTTCTCATGACATTTCTAACATTGCCCACAATTATCAACTTTCTAAGTCTTTCTGAGCAAGAGAAATCGCAAAACAGTCATTTCTTCATTGCCGTCCAAAAAACAACGCTTTTTTACACTCCGGTCTCCCCTTTCTCTTGGAAACAATGACTTACATTCAATTCTTTTACATAATTCTTGTTTCTCATGACATTTCTAACATTGCCCACAATTATCAACTTTCTAAGTCTTTCTGAGCAAGAGAAATCGCAAAAACAGTCATTTCTTCATTGCCGTCCAAAAACAACGCTTTTTTACACTCCGGTCTCCCTTTCTCTTGGAAACAATGACTTACATCAATTCTTTTACATAATTCTTGTTTCTCATGACATTTCTAACATTGCCCACAATTATCAACTTTCTAAGTCTTTCTGAGCAGGAGAAATCGCAAAACATAGTCATTTCTTCATTGCCGTCCAAAAACAACGCTTTTTTACACTCCTTTCTCCCTTTCTCTTGGAAACAATGACTTACATCAATTCTTTTACATAATTCTTGTTTTCCCATGACATTTCTAACATTGCCCACAATTATCAACTTTCTAAGTCATTCTGAGCAGGAGAAATCGCAAAACATAGTCATTTCTTCATTGCCGTCCAAAAAACAACGCTTTTTTACACTCCGGTCTCCCTTTCTCTTGGAAACAATGACTTACATCAATTCTTTTACATAATTCTTGTTTCTCATGACATTTCTAACATTGCCCACAATTATCAACTTTCTAAGTCTTTCTGAGCAGGAGAAATTGCAAAACATAGTCATTTCTTCATTGCCGTCCAAAAACAACGCTTTTTTACACTCCTGTCTCCCCTTTCTCTTGGAAACAATGACTTACATCAATTCTTTTACATAATTCTTGTTTCTCATGACATTTCTAACATTGCCCACAATTATCAACTTTCTAAGTCTTTCTGAGGCAGGAGAAATCGCAAAACATAGTCATTTCTTCATTGCCGTCCAAAAACAACGCTTTTTTTACACTCCTGTCCCCCTTTCTCTTGGAAACAATGACTTACATCAATTCTTTTACATAATTCTTGTTTCTCATGACATTTCTAACATTGCCCACAATTATCAACTTTCTAAGTCCTTTCTGAGCAAGAGAAATCGCAAAAACAGTCATTTCTTCATTGCCGTCCAAAAACAACGCTTTTTTACACTCCGGTCTCCCTTTCTCTTGGAAAACAATGACTTACATCAATTCTTTTACATAATTCTTGTTTCTCATGACATTTCTAACATTGCCCACAATTATCAACTTTCTAAGTCTTTCTGAGCAGGAGAAATTGCAAAACATAGTCATTTCTTCATTGCCGTCCAAAAACAACGCTTTTTTACACTCCTGTCTCCCTTTCTCTTGGAAACAATGACTTACATCAATTCTTTTACATAATTCTTGTTTCTCATGACATTTCTTACATTGCCCACAATTATCAACTTTCTAAGTCTTTCTGAGCAAGAGAAATCGCAAAACAGTCATTTCTTCATTGCCGTCCAAAAAACAACGCTTTTTTACACTCCGGTCTCCCTTTCTCTTGGAAACAATGACTTACATCAATTCTTTTACATAATTCTTGTTTCTCATGACATTTCTAACATTGCCCACAATTATCAACTTTCTAAGTCTTTCTGAGCAAGAGAAATCGCAAAACAGTCATTTCTTCATTGCCGTCCAAAAACAACGCTTTTTTACACTCCGGTCTCCCTTTCTCTTGGAAACAATGACTTACATCAATTCTTTTACATAATTCTTGTTTCTCATGACATATCTAACATTTCCCACAATTATCAACTTTCTAAGTCTTTCTGAGCAGGAGAAATCGCAAAACATAGTCATTTCTTCATTGCCGTCCAAAAACAACGCTTTTTTACACTCCTGTCTCCCTTTCTCTTGGAAACAATGACTTACATCAATTCTTTTACATAATTCTTGTTTTCTCATGACATTTCTAACATTGCCCACAATTATCAACTTTCTAAGTCTTTCTGAGCAGGGAGAAATCGCAAAACATAGTCATTTCTTCATTGCCGTCCAAAAAACAACGCTTTTTTTACACTCCGGTCTCCCTTTCTCTTGGAAACAATGACTTACATCAATTCTTTTACATAATTCTTGTTTCTCATGACATTTCTAACATTGCCCACAATTATCAACTTTCTAAGTCTTTTCTGAGCAAGAGAAATCGCAAAACAGTCATTTCTTCATTGCCGTCCAAAAAACAACGCTTTTTTACACTCCGATCTCCCTTTCTCTTGGAAACAATGACTTACATCAATTCTTTTACATAATTCTTGTTTCTCATGACATTTCTAACATTGCCCACAATTATCAACTTTCTAAGTCTTTCTGAGCAAGAGAAATCGCAAAACAGTCATTTCTTCATTGCCGTCCAAAAACAACGCTTTTTTACACTCCGGTCTCCCTTTCTCTTGGAAACAATAACTTACATCAATTCTTTTACATAATTCTTGTTTCTCATGACATTTCTAACATTTCCCACAATTATCAACTTTCTAAGTCTTTCTGAGCAGGAGAAATTGCAAAACATAGTCATTTCTTCATTGCCGTCCAAAAAACAACGCTTTTTTACACTCCTGTCTCCCTTTCTCTTGGAAACAATGACTTACATCAATTCTTTTACATAATTCTTGTTTCTCATGACATTTCTAACATTGCCCACAATTATCAACTTTCTAAGTCTTTCTGAGCAGGAGAAATCGCAAAACATAGTCATTTCTTCATTGCCGTCCAAAAACAACGCTTTTTTTACACTCCTGTCCCCCTTTCTCTTGGAAACAATGACTTACATCAATTCTTTTACATAATTCTTGTTTCTCATGACATTTCTAACATTGCCCACAATTATCAACTTTCTAAGTCTTTCTGAGCAAGAGAAATCGCAAAACAGTCATTTCTTCATTGCCGTCCAAAAACAACGCTTTTTTACACTCCGGTCTCCCTTTCTCTTGGAAAACAATGACTTACATCAATTCTTTTACATAATTCTTGTTTCTCATGACATTTCTAACATTGCCCACAATTATCAACTTTCTAAGTCTTTCTGAGCAGGAGAAATTGCAAAACATAGTCATTTCTTCATTGCCGTCCAAAAACAACGCTTTTTTACACTCCTGTCTCCCTTTCTCTTGGAAACAATGACTTACATCAATTCTTTTACATAATTCTTGTTTCTCATGACATTTGTAACATTGCCCACAATTATCAACTTTCTAAGTCTTTCTGAGCAAGAGAAATCGCAAAACAGTCATTTCTTCATTGCCGTCCAAAAACAACGCTTTTTTACACTCCGGTCTCCCTTTCTCTTGGAAACAATGACTTACATCAATTCTTTTACATAATTCTTGTTTCTCATGACATTTCTAACATTGCCCACAATTATCAACTTTCTAAGTCTTTCTGAGCAAGAGAAATCGCAAAACAGTCATTTCTTCATTGCCGTCCAAAAACAACGCTTTTTTTACACTCCGGTCTCCCTTTCTCTTGGAAACAATGACTTACATCAATTCTTTTACATAATTCTTTGTTTCTCATGACATATCTAACATTTCCCACAATTATCAACTTTCTAAGTCTTTCTGAGCAGGAGAAATCGCAAAAACATAGTCATTTCTTCATTGCCGTCCAAAAACAACGCTTTTTTACACTCCTGTCTCCCTTTCTCTTGGAAACAATGACTTACATCAATTCTTTTACATAATTCTTGTTTCTCATGACATTTCTAACATTGCCCACAATTATCAACTTTCTAAGTCTTTCTGAGCAGGAGAAATCGCAAAACATAGTCATTTCTTCATTGCCGTCCAAAAAACAACGCTTTTTTACACTCCGGTCTCCCTTTCTCTTGGAAACAATGACTTACATCAATTCTTTTACATAATTCTTGTTTCTCATGACATTTCTAACATTGCCCACAATTATCAACTTTTCTAAGTCTTTCTGAGCAAGAGAAATCGCAAAACAGTCATTTCTTCATTGCCGTCCAAAAACAACGCTTTTTTTACACTCCGATCTCCCTTTCTCTTGGAAACAATGACTTACATCAATTCTTTTACATAATTCTTGTTTCTCATGACATTTCTAACATTGCCCACAATTATCAACTTTCTAAGTCTTTCTGAGCAAGAGAAATCGCAAAAACAGTCATTTCTTTCATTGCCGTCCAAAAACAACGCTTTTTTACACTCCGGTCTCCCTTTCTCTTGGAAACAATAACTTACATCAATTCTTTTACATAATTCTTGTTTCTCATGACATTTCTAACATTTCCCACAATTATCAACTTTCTAAGTCTTTCTGAGCAGGAGAAATCGCAAAACATAGTCATTTCTTCATTGCCGTCCAAAAACAACGCTTTTTTACACTCCTGTCTCCCTTTCTCTTGGAAACAATGACTTACATCAATTCTTTTACATAATTCTTGTTTCTCATGACATTTCTAACATTGCCCACAATTATCAACTTTCTAAGTCTTTCTGAGCAGGAGAAATCGCAAAACATAGTCATTTCTTCATTGCCGTCCAAAAACAACGCTTTTTTACACTCCGGTCTCCCTTTCTCTTGGAAACAATGACTTACATCAATTCTTTTACATAATTCTTGTTTCTCATGACATTTCTAACATTGCCCACAATTATCAACTTTCTAAGTCTTTCTGAGCAAGAGAAATCGCAAAACATAGTCCATTTCTTCATTGCCGTCCAAAAAACAACGCTTTTTTACACTCCGGTCTCCCTTTCTCTTGGAAACAATGACTTACATCAATTCTTTTACATAATTCTTGTTTCTCATGACATTTCTAACATTGCCCACAATTATCAACTTTCTAAGTCTTTCTGAGCAAGAGAAATCGCAAAACAGTCATTTCTTCATTGCCGTCCAAAAACAACGCTTTTTTACACTCCGGTCTCCCTTTCTCTTGGAAACAATGACTTACATCAATTCTTTTAACATAATTCTTGTTTCTCATGACATTTCTAACATTGCCCACAATTATCAACTTTCTAAGTCTTTCTGAGCAAGAGAAATCGCAAAACAGTCATTTCTTCATTGCCGTCCAAAAACAACGCTTTTTTACACTCCGGTCTCCGTTTCTCTTGGAAACAATGACTTACATCAATTCTTTTACATAATTCTTGTTTCTCATGACATTTCTAACATTGCCCACAATTATCAACTTTCTAAGTCTTTCTGAGCAGGAGAAATCGCAAAACATAGTCATTTCTTCATTGCCGTCCAAAAACAACGCTTTTTTACACTCCGGTCTCCCTTTCTCTTGGAAACAATGACTTACATCAATTCTTTTAACATAATTCTTGTTTCTCATGACATTTCTAACATTGCCCACAATTATCAACTTTCTAAGTCTTTCTGAGCAAGAGAAATCGCAAAACAGTCATTTCTTCATTGCCGTCCAAAAACAACGCTTTTTGTACACTCCTGTCTCCCTTTCTCTTGGAAACAATGACTTACATCAATTCTTTTACATAATTCTTGTTTCTCATGACATTTTCTAACATTGCCCACAATTATCAACTTTCTAAGTCTTTCTGAGCAGGAGAAATCGCAAAAACATAGTCATTTCTTCATTGCCGTCCAAAAACAACGCTTTTTTACACTCCGGTCTCCCTTTCTCTTGGAAACAATGACTTACATCAATTCTTTTACATAATTCTTGTCTCTCATGACATTTCTAACATTGCCCACAATTATCAACTTTCTAAGTCTTTCTGAGCAAGAGAAATCGCAAAACAGTCATTTCTTCATTGCCGTCCAAAAACAACGCTTTTTTTACACTCCGGTCTCCCTTTCTCTTGGAAACAATAACTTACATCAATTCTTTTACATAATTCTTGTTTTCTCATGACATTTCTAACATTTCCCACAATTATCAACTTTCTAAGTCTTTCTGAGCAGGAGAAATCGCAAAAACATAGTCATTTCTTCATTGCCGTCCAAAAAACAACGCTTTTTTTACACTCCTGTCTCCCTTTCTCTTGGAAACAATGACTTACATCAATTCTTTTACATAATTCTTGTTTCTCATGACATTTCTAACATTGCCCACAATTATCAACTTTCTAAGTCTTTCTGAGCAGGAGAAATCGCAAAACATAGTCATTTCTTCATTGCCGTCCAAAAACAACGCTTTTTTACACTCCTGTCTCCCTTTCTCTTGGAAACAATGACTTACATCAATTCTTTTACATAATTCTTGTTTCTCATGACATTTCTAACATTGCCCACAATTATCAACTTTCTAAGTCTTTCTGAGCAGGAGAAATCGCAAAACATAGTCATTTCTTCATTGCCGTCCAAAAACAACGCTTTTTTACACTCCGGTCTCCCTTTCTCTTGGAAACAATGACTTACATCAATTCTTTTACATAATTCTTGTTTCTCATGACATTTCTAACATTGCCCACAATTATCAACTTTCTAAGTCTTTCTGAGCAAGAGAAATCGCAAAACAGTCATTTCTTCATTGCCGTCCAAAAACAACGCTTTTTTACACTCCGGTCTCCCTTTCTCTTGGAAACAATGACTTACATCAATTCTTTTACATAATTCTTGTTTCTCATGACATTTCTAACATTTCCCACAATTATCAACTTTCTAAGTCTTTCTGAGCAGGAGAAATCACAAAACATAGTCATTTCTTCATTGCCGTCCAAAAACAACGCTTTTTTACACTCCTGTCTCCCTTTCTCTTGGAAACAATGACTTACATCAATTCTTTTACATAATTCTTGTTTTCTCATGACATTTCTAACATTGCCCACAATTATCAACTTTCTAAGTCTTTCTGAGCAGGAGAAATCGCAAAAACATAGTCATTTCTTCATTGCCGTCCAAAAACAACGCTTTTTTACACTCCGGTCTCCCTTTCTCTTGGAAACAATGACTTACATCAATTCTTTTACATAATTCTTGTTTCTCATGACATTTCTAACATTGCCCACAATTATCAACTTTCTAAGTCTTTCTGAGCAGGAGAAATCGCAAAACATAGTCATTTCTTCATTGCCGTCCAAAAACAACGCTTTTTTACACTTCCTGTCTCCCTTTCTCTTGGAAACAATGACTTACATCAATTCTTTTACATAATTCTTGTTTCTCATGACATTTCTAACATTGCCCACAATTATCAACTTTCTAAGTCTTTCTGAGCAGGAGAAATCGCAAAACATAGTCATTTCTTCATTGCCGTCCAAAAACAACGCTTTTTTACACTCCTGTCTCCCTTTCTCTTGGAAACAATGACTTACATCAATTCTTTTACATAATTCTTGTTTCTCATGACATTTCTAACATTGCCCACAATTATCAACTTTCTAAGTCTTTCTGAGCAAGAGAAATCGCAAAACAGTCATTTCTTCATTGCCGTCCAAAAACAACGCTTTTTTACACTCCTGTCTCCCTTTCTCTTGGAAACAATGACTTACATCAATTCTTTTACATAATTCTTGTTTCTCATGACATTTCTAACATTGCCCCACAATTATCAACTTTCTAAGTCTTTCTGAGCAGGAGAAATCGCAAAACATAGTCATTTCTTCATTGCCGTCCAAAAAACAACGCTTTTTTACACTCCGGTCTCCCTTTCTCTTGGAAACAATGACTTACATCAATTCTTTTACATAATTCTTGTTTCTCATGACATTTCTAACATTGCCCACAATTATCAACTTTCTAAGTCTTTCTGAGCAAGAGAAATCGCAAAACAGTCATTTCTTCATTGCCGTCCAAAAACAACGCTTTTTTACACTCCGGTCTCCCTTTCTCTTGGAAACAATGACTTACATCAATTCTTTTACATAATTCTTGTTTCTCATGACATTTCTAACATTGCCCACAATTATCAACTTTCTAAGTCTTTCTGAGCAAGAGAAATCGCAAAACAGTCATTTCTTCATTGCCGTCCAAAAACAACGCTTTTTTACACTCCGGTCTCCCTTTCTCTTGGAAACAATAACTTACATCAATTCTTTTACATAATTCTTGTTTCTCATGACATTTCTAACATTTCCCACAATTATCAACTTTCTAAGTCTTTCTGAGCAGGAGAAATCGCAAAACATAGTCATTTCTTCATTGCCGTCCAAAAACAACGCTTTTTTTACACTCCTGTCTCCCTTTCTCTTGGAAACAATGACTTACATCAATTCTTTTACATAATTCTTGTTTCTCATGGACATTTCTAACATTGCCCACAATTATCAACTTTCTAAGTCTTTCTGAGGCAGGAGAAATCGCAAAACATAGTCATTTCTTCATTGCCGTCCAAAAACAACGCTTTTTTTACACTCCTGTCTCCCTTTCTCTTGGAAACAATGACTTACATCAATTCTTTTACATAATTCTTGTTTCTCATGACATTTCTAACATTGCCCACAATTATCAACTTTCTAAGTCTTTCTGAGCAGGAGAAATCGGCAAAACATAGTCATTTCTTCATTGCCGTCCAAAAACAACGCTTTTTTTACACTCCGGTCTCCCTTTCTCTTGGAAACAATGACTTACATCAATTCTTTTACATAATTCTTGTTTCTCATGACATTTCTAACATTGCCCACAATTATCAACTTTCTAAGTCTTTCTGAGCAAGAGAAATCGCAAAACAGTCATTTCTTCATTGCCGTCCAAAAACAACGCTTTTTTACACTCCGGTCTCCCTTTCTCTTGGAAACAATGACTTACATCAATTCTTTTACATAATTCTTGTTTCTCATGACATTTCTAACATTTCCCACAATTATCAACTTTCTAAGTCTTTCTGAGCAGGAGAAATCACAAAACATAGTCATTTCTTCATTGCCGTCCAAAAAACAACGCTTTTTTTACACTCCTGTCTCCCTTTCTCTTGGAAACAATGACTTACATCAATTCTTTTACATAATTCTTGTTTCTCATGACATTTCTAACATTGCCCACAATTATCAACTTTCTAAGTCTTTCTGAGCAGGAGAAATCGCAAAACATAGTCATTTCTTCATTGCCGTCCAAAAACAATGCTTTTTTACACTCCGGTCTCCCTTTCTCTTGGAAACAATGACTTACATCAATTCTTTTACATAATTCTTGTTTCTCATGACATTTCTAACATTGCCCACAATTATCAACTTTCTAAGTCTTTCTGAGCAGGAGAAATCGCAAAACATAGTCATTTCTTCATTGCCGTCCAAAAACAACGCTTTTTTTACACTTCTGTCTCCCTTTCTCTTGGAAAACAATGACTTACATCAATTCTTTTACATAATTCTTGTTTCTCATGACATTTCTTCTAACATTGCCCACAATTATCAACTTTCTAAGTCTTTCTGAGCAGGAGAAATCGCAAAACATAGTCATTTCTTCATTGCCGTCCAAAAACAACGCTTTTTTACACTCCTGTCTCCCTTTCTCTTGGAAACAATGACTTACATCAATTCTTTTACATAATTCTTGTTTCTCATGACATTTCTAATATGCCCACAATTATCAACTTTCTAAGTCTCTTTCTGAGCAAGGAGAAATCGCAAAACAGTCATTTCTTCATTGCCGTCCAAAAACAACGCTTTTTTACACTCCGGTCTCCCTTTCTCTTGGAAACAATGACTTACATCAATTCTTTTACATAATTCTTGTTTCTCATGACATTTCTAACATTTCCCACAATTATCAACTTTCTAAGTCTTTCTGAGCAGAGAGAAATCGCAAAACATAGTCATTTCTTCATTGCCGTCCAAAAACAACGCTTTTTTACACTCCGGTCTCCCTTTCTCTTGGAAACAATGACTTACATCAATTCTTTTACATAATTCTTGTTTCTCATGACATTTCTAACATTGCCCACAATTATCAACTTTCTAAGTCTTTCTGAGCAAGAGAAATCGCAAAACAGTCATTTCTTCATTGCCGTCCAAAAACAACGCTTTTTTACACTCCGGTCTCCCTTTCTCTTGGAAACAATGACTTACATCAATTCTTTTACATAATTCTTGTTTCTCATGACATTTCTAACATTGCCCACAATTATCAACTTTCTAAGTCTTTCTGAGCAAGAGAAATCGCAAAACAGTCATTTCTTCATTGCCGTCCAAAAACAACGCTTTTTTACACTCCGGTCTCCCTTTCTCTTGGAAACAATAACTTACATCAATTCTTTTACATAATTCTTGTTTCTCATGACATTTCTAACATTTCCCACAATTATCAACTTTCTAAGTCTTTATGAGCAGGAGAAATCGCAAAACATAGTCATTTCTTCATTGCCGTCCAAAAACAACGCTTTTTTACACTCCTGTCTCCCTTTCTCTTGGAAACAATGACTTACATCAATTCTTTTACATAATTCTTGTTTTCTCATGACATTTCTAACATTGCCCACAATTATCAACTTTCTAAGTCTTTCTGAGCAGGAGAAATCGCAAAACATAGTCATTTCTTCATTGCCGTCCAAAAACAACGCTTTTTTACACTCCGGTCTCCCTTTCTCTTGGAAACAATGACTTACATCAATTCTTTTACATAATTCTTGTTTCTCATGACATTTCTAACATTGCCCACAACTATCAACTTTCTAAGTCTTTCTGAGCAAGAGAAATCGCAAAACAGTCATTTCTTCATTGCCGTCCAAAAACAACGCTTTTTTTACACTCCGGGTCTCCCTTTCTCTTGGAAACAATGACTTACATCAATTCTTTTACATAATTCTTGTTTCTCATGACATTTCTAACATTGCCCACAATTATCAACTTTCTAAGTCTTTCTGAGCAAGAGAAATCGCAAAACAGTCATTTCTTCATTGCCGTCCAAAAACAACGCTTTTTTACACTCCGGTCTCCCTTTCTCTTGGAAACAATGACTTACATCAATTCTTTTACATAATTCTTGTTTCTCATGACATTTCTAACATTGCCCACAATTATCAACTTTCTAAGTCTTTCTGAGCAGGAGAAATCGCAAAACATAGTCATTTCTTCATTGCCGTCCAAAAACAACGCTTTTTTACACTCCTGTCTCCCTTTCTCTTGGAAACAATGACTTACATCAATTCTTTTACATAATTCTTGTTTCTCATGACATTTCTAACATTGCCCACAATTATCAACTTTCTAAGTCTTTCTGAGCAGGAGAAATCGCAAAACATAGTCATTTCTTCATTGCCGTCCAAAAACAACGCTTTTTTACACTCCGGTCTCCCTTTCTCTTGGAAACAATGACTTACATCAATTCTTTTACATAATTCTTGTTTCTCATGACATTTCTAACATTGCCCACAATTATCAACTTTCTAAGTCTTTCTGAGCAAGAGAAATCGCAAAACAGTCATTTCTTCATTGCCGTCCAAAAACAACGCTTTTTTACACTCCGATCTCCCTTTCTCTTGGAAACAATGACTTACATCAATTCTTTTACATAATTCTTGTTTTCTCATGACATTTCTAACATTGCCCACAATTATCAACTTTCTAAGTCTTTCTGAGCAAGAGAAATCGCAAAAACAGTCATTTCTTCATTGCCGTCCAAAAACAACGCTTTTTTACACTCCGGTCTCCCTTTCTCTTGGAAACAATAACTTACATCAATTCTTTTACATAATTCTTGTTTCTCATGACATTTCTAACATTTCCCACAATTATCAACTTTCTAAGTCTTTCTGAGCAGGAGAAATCGCAAAACATAGTCATTTCTTCATTGCCGTCCAAAAACAACGCTTTTTTACACTCCTGTCTCCCTTTCTCTTGGAAACAATGACTTACATCAATTCTTTTACATAATTCTTGTTTCTCATGACATTTCTAACATTGCCCACAATTATCAACTTTCTAAGTCTTTCTGAGCAAGAGAAATCGCAAAACATAGTCATTTCTTCATTGCCGTCCAAAAACAACGCTTTTTTACACTCCGGTCTAACTTTCTCTTGGAAACAAATGACTTTACATCAATTCTTTTACATAATTCTTGTTTCTCATGACATTTCTAACATTGCCCACAATTATCAACTTTCTAAGTCTTTCTGAGCAAGAGAAATCGCAAAACAGTCATTTCTTCATTGCCGTCCAAAAACAACGCTTTTTTACACTCCGGTCTCCCTTTCTCTTGGAAACAATGACTTACATCAATTCTTTTACATAATTCTTGTTTCTCATGACATTTCGTAACATTGCCCACAATTATCAACTTTCTAAGTCTTTCTGAGCAAGAGAAATCGCAAAACAGTCATTTCTTCATTGCCGTCCAAAAACAACGCTTTTTTACACTCCGGTCTCCCTTTCTCTTGGAAACAATGACTTACATCAATTCTTTTACATAATTCTTGTTTCTCATGACATTTCTAACATTGCCCACAATTATCAACTTTCTAAGTCTTTCTGAGCAGGAGAAATCGCAAAACATAGTCATTTCTTCATTGCCGTCCAAAAACAACGCTTTTTTTACACTCCGGTCTCCCTTTCTCTTGGAAACAATGACTTACATCAATTCTTTTACATAATTCTTGTTTCTCATGACATTTCTAACATTGCCCACAATTATCAACTTTCTAAGTCTTTCTGAGCAAGAGAAATCGCAAAACAGTCATTTCTTCATTGCCGTCCAAAAACAACGCTTTTTTACACTCCTGTCTCCCTTTCTCTTGGAAACAATGACTTACATCAATTCTTTTACATAATTCTTGTTTCTCATGACATTTCTAACATTGCCCACAATTATCAACTTTCTAAGTCTTTCTGAGCAGGAGAAATCGCAAAACATAGTCATTTCTTCATTGCCGTCCAAAAACAACGCTTTTTTACACTCCGGTCTCCCTTTCTCTTGGAAACAATGACTTACATCAATTCTTTACATAATTCTTGTTTCTCATGACATTTCTAACATTGCCCACAATTATCAACTTTCTAAGTCTTTCTGAGCAAGAGAAATCGCAAAACAGTCATTTCTTCATTGCCGTCCAAAAACAACGCTTTTTTACACTCCGGTCTCCCTTTCTCTTGGAAACAATGACTTACATCAATTCTTTTACATAATTCTTGTTTCTCATGACATTTCTAACATTGCCCACAATTATCAACTTTCTAAGTCTTTCTGAGCAAGAGAAATCGCAAAACAGTCATTTCTTCATTGCCGTCCAAAAACAACGCTTTTTTACACTCCGGTCTCCCTTTCTCTTGGAAACAATAACTTACATCAATTCTTTTACATAATTCTTGTTTCTCATGACATTTCTAACATTTCCCACAATTATCAACTTTCTAAGTCTTTCTGAGCAGGAGAAATCGCAAAACATAGTCATTTCATCATTGCCGTCCAAAAACAACGCTTTTTTACACTCCTGTCTCCCTTTCTCTTGGAAACAATGACTTACATCAATTCTTTTACATAATTCTTGTTTCTCATGACATTTCTAACATTGCCCACAATTATCAACTTTCTAAGTCTTTCTGAGCAAGAGAAATCGCAAAACAGTCATTTCTTCATTGCCGTCCAAAAACAACGCTTTTTTACACTCCGGTCTCCCTTTCTCTTGGAAACAATGACTTACATCAATTCTTTTACATAATTCTTGTTTCTCATGACATTTCTAACATTGCCCACAATTATCAACTTTCTAAGTCTTTCTGAGCAGGAGAAATCGCAAAACAGTCATTTCTTCATTGCCGTCCAAAAACAACGCTTTTTTACACTCCGGTCTCCCTTTCTCTTGGAAACAATGACTTACATCAATTCTTTTACATAATTCTTGTTTCTCATGACATTTCTAACATTGCCCACAATTATCAACTTTCTAAGTCTTTCTGAGCAGGAGAAATCGCAAAACATAGTCATTTCTTCATTGCCGTCCAAAAACAACGCTTTTTTACACTCCTTTCTCCCTTTCTCTTGGAAACAATGACTTACATCAATTCTTTTACATAATTCTTGTTTCTCATGACATTTCTAACATTGCCCACAATTATCAACTTTCTAAGTCTTTCTGAGCAGGAGAAATCGCAAAACATAGTCATTTCTTCATTGCCGTCCAAAAACAACGCTTTTTTACACTCCGGTCTCCCTTTCTCTTGGAAACAATGACTTACATCAATTCTTTTACATAATTCTTGTTTCTCATGACATTTCTAACATTGCCCACAATTATCAACTTTCTAAGTCTTTCTGAGCAAGAGAAATCGCAAAACAGTCATTTCTTCATTGCCGTCCAAAAACAACGCTTTTTTACACTCCGGTCTCCCTTTCTCTTGGAAACAATGACTTACATCAATTCTTTTACATAATTCTTGTTTCTCATGACATTTCTAACATTGCCCACAATTATCAACTTTCTAAGTCTTTCTGAGCAGGAGAAATCGCAAAACATAGTCATTTCTTCATTGCCGTCCAAAAACAACGCTTTTTTACACTCCTGTCTCCCTTTCTCTTGGAAACAATGACTTACATCAATTCTTTTACATAATTCTTGTTTCTCATGACATTTCTAACATTGCCCACAATTATCAACTTTCTAAGTCTTTCTGAGCAGGAGAAATTGCAAAACATAGTCATTTCTTCATTGCCGTCCAAAAACAACGCTTTTTTACACTCCGATCTCCCTTTCTCTTGGAAACAATGACTTACATCAATTCTTTTACATAATTCTTGTTTCTCATGACATTTCTAACATTGCCCACAATTATCAACTTTCTAAGTCTTTCTGAGCAGGAGAAATCGCAAAACATAGTCATTTCTTCATTGCCGTCCAAAAACAACGCTTTTTTACACTCCTGTCTCCCTTTCTCTTGGAAACAATGACTTACATCAATTCTTTTACATAATTCTTGTTTCTCATGACATTTCTAACATTGCCCACAATTATCAACTTTCTAAGTCTTTCTGAGCAAGAGAAATCGCAAAACAGTAAATTTCTTCATTGCCGTCCAAAAACAACGCTTTTTTACACTCCGGTCTCCCTTTCTCTTGGAAACAATGACTTACATCAATTCTTTTACATAATTCTTGTTTCTCATGACATTTCTAACATTGCCCACAATTATCAACTTTCTAAGTCTTTCTGAGCAGGAGAAATCGCAAAAACATAGTCATTTCTTCATTGCCGTCCAAAAACAACGCTTTTTTACACTCCTGTCTCCCTTTCTCTTGGAAACAATGACTTACATCAATTCTTTTACATAATTCTTGTTTCTCATGACATTTCTAACATTGCCCACAATTATCAACTTTCTAAGTCTTTCTGAGCAAGAGAAATCGCAAAAACAGTCATTTCTTCATTGCCGTCCAAAACAACGCTTTTTTACACTCCGGTCTCCCTTTCTCTTGGAAACAATGACTTACATCAATTCTTTTACATAATTCTTGTTTCTCATGACATTTCTAACATTGCCCACAATTATCAACTTTCTAAGTCTTTCTGAGCAAGAGAAATCGCAAAACAGTCATTTCTTCATTGCCGTCCAAAAACAACGCTTTTTTACACTCCGGTCTCCCTTTCTCTTGGAAACAATGACTTACATCAATTCTTTTACATAATTCTTGTTTCTCATGACATTTCTAACATTTCCCACAATTATCAACTTTCTAAGTCTTTCTGAGCATGAGAAATCGCAAAAACATAGTCATTTCTTCATTGCCGTCCAAAAACAACGCTTTTTTACACTCCTGTCTCCCTTTCTCTTGGAAACAATGACTTACATCAATTCTTTTACATAATTCTTGTTTCTCATGACATTTCTAACATTGCCCACAATTATCAACTTTCTAAGTCTTTCTGAGCAGGAGAAATCGCAAAACATAGTCATTTCTTCATTGCCGTCCAAAAACAACGCTTTTTTACACTCCGGTCTCCCTTTCTCTTGGAAACAATGACTTACATCAATTCTTTTACATAATTCTTGTTTCTCATGACATTTCTAACATTGCCCACAATTATCAACTTTCTAAGTCTTTCTGAGCAAGAGAAATCGCAAAACAGTCATTTCTTCATTGCCGTCCAAAAACAACGCTTTTTTACACTCCGGTCTCCCTTTCTCTTGGAAACAATGACTTACATCAATTCTTTTACATAATTCTTGTTTCTCATGACATTTCTAACATTGCCCACAATTATCAACTTTCTAAGTCTTTCTGAGCAAGAGAAATCGCAAAACAGTCATTTCTTCATTGCCGTCCAAAAACAACGCTTTTTTACACTCCGGTCTCCCTTTCTCTTGGAAACAATAACTTACATCAATTCTTTTACATAATTCTTGTTTTCTCATGACATTTCTAACATTTCCCACAATTATCAACTTTCTAAGTCTTTCTGAGCAGGAGAAATCGCAAAACATAGTCATTTCTTCATTGCCGTCCAAAAACAACGCTTTTTTTACACTCCTGTCTCCCTTTCTCTTGGAAACAATGACTTACATCAATTCTTTTACATAATTCTTGTTTCTCATGACATTTCTAACATTGCCCACAATTATCAACTTTCTAAGTCTTTCTGAGCAAGAGAAATCGCAAAACATAGTCATTTCTTCATTGCCGTCCAAAAACAACGCTTTTTTACACTCCGGTCTCCCTTTCTCTTGGAAACAATGACTTACATCAATTCTTTTACATAATTCTTGTTTCTCATGACATTTCTAACATTGCCCACAATTATCAACTTTCTAAGTCTTTCTGAGCAAGAGAAATCGCAAAACAGTCATTTCTTCATTGCCGTCCAAAAACAACGCTTTTTTACACTCCGGTCTCCCTTTCTCTTGGAAACAATGACTTACATCAATTCTTTTACATAATTCTTGTTTCTCATGACATTTCTAACATTGCCCACAATTATCAACTTTCTAAGTCTTTCTGAGCAAGAGAAATCGCAAAACAGTCATTTCTTCATTGCCGTCCAAAAACAACGCTTTTTTACACTCCGGTCTCCCTTTCTCTTGGAAACAATGACTTACATCAATTCTTTTACATAATTCTTGTTTCTCATGACATTTCTAACATTGCCCACAATTATCAACTTTCTAAGTCTTTCTGAGCAGGAGAAATCGCGAAAACATAGTCATTTCTTCATTGCCGTCCAAAAACAACGCTTTTTTACACTCCGGTCTCCCTTTCTCTTGGAAACAATGACTTACATCAATTCTTTTACATAATTCTTGTTTCTCATGACATTTCTAACATTGCCCACAATTATCAACTTTCTAAGTCTTTCTGAGCAAGAGAAATCGCAAAACAGTCATTTCTTCATTGCCGTCCAAAAACAACCGCTTTTTTACACTCCTGTCTCCCTTTCTCTTGGAAACAATGACTTACATCAATTCTTTTACATAATTCTTGTTTCTCATGACATTTCTAACATTGCCCACAATTATCAACTTTCTAAGTCTTTCTGAGCAAGAGAAATCGCAAAACAGTCATTTCTTCATTGCCGTCCAAAAACAACGCTTTTTTACACTCCGGTCTCCCTTTCTCTTGGAAACAATGACTTACATCAATTCTTTTACATAATTCTTGTTTCTCATGACATTTCTAACATTGCCCACAATTATCAACTTTCTAAGTCTTTCTGAGCAGGAGAAATCGCAAAACATAGTCATTTCTTCATTGCCGTCCAAAAACAACGCTTTTTTACACTCCTGTCTCCCTTTCTCTTGGAAACAATGACTTACATCAATTCTTTTACATAATTCTTGTTTCTCATGACATTTCTAACATTGCCCACAATTATCAACTTTCTAAGTCTTTCTGAGCAGGAGAAATCGCAAAACATAGTCATTTCTTCATTGCCGTCCAAAAAACAACGCTTTTTTACACTCCGGTCTCCCTTTCTCTTGGAAACAATGACTTACATCAATTCTTTTACATAATTCTTGTTTCTCATGACATTTCTAACATTGCCCACAATTATCAACTTTCTAAGTCTTTCTGAGCAAGAGAAATCGCAAAACAGTCATTTCTTCATTGCCGTCCAAAAACAACGCTTTTTTTACACTCCGGTCTCCCTTTCTCTTGGAAACAATGACTTACAATCAATTCTTTTACATAATTCTTGTTTCTCATGACATTTCTAACATTGCCCACAATTATCAACTTTCTAAGTCTTTCTGAGCAGGAGAAATCGCAAAACATAGTCATTTCTTCATTGCCGTCCAAAAACAACGCTTTTTTACACTCCTGTCTCCCTTTCTCTTGGAAACAATGACTTACATCAATTCTTTTACATAATTCTTGTTTCTCATGACATTTCTAACATTGCCCACAATTATCAACTTTCTAAGTCTTTCTGAGCAGGAGAAATCGCAAAACATAGTCATTTCTTCATTGCCGTCCAAAAAACAACGCTTTTTTACACTCCGGTCTCCCTTTCTCTTGGAAACAATGACTTACATCAATTCTTTTACATAATTCTTGTTTCTCATGACATTTCTAACATTGCCCACAATTATCAACTTTCTAAGTCTTTCTAAACAAGAGAAATCGCAAAACAGTCATTTCTTCATTGCCGTCCAAAAACAACGCTTTTTTACACTCCGGTCTCCCTTTCTCTTGGAAACAATGACTTACATCAATTCTTTTACATAATTCTTGTTTCTCATGACATTTCTAACATTGCCCACAATTATCAACTTTCTAAGTCTTTCTGAGCAGGAGAAATCGCAAAAACATAGTCATTTCTTCATTGCCGTCCAAAAACAACGCTTTTTTACACTCCTGTCTCCCTTTCTCTTGGAAACAATGACTTACATCAATTCTTTTACATAATTCTTGTTTCTCATGACATTTCTAACATTGCCCACAATTATCAACTTTCTAAGTCTTTCTGAGCAGGAGAAATCGCAAAACATAGTCATTTCTCATTGCCGTCCAAAAACAACGCTTTTTTACACTCCGGTCTCCCTTTCTCTTGGGAAACAATGACTTACATCAATTCTTTTACATAATTCTTTGTTTCTCATGACATTTCTAACATTGCCCACAATTATCAACTTTCTAAGTCTTTCTGAGCAGGAGAAATCGCAAAACATAGTCATTTCTTCATTGCCGTCCAAAAACAACGCTTTTTTACACTCCGGTCTCCCCTTTCTCTTGGAAACAATGACTTACATCAATTCTTTTACATAATTCTCTTTCTCATGA